>NC_091435.1:69691906-69853502 GCF_964237555.1 Oryctolagus cuniculus | reverse complement strand
TAGACTCCAAGACAATAGTAATGATGGCTTCAACATCCCACCTTAATCAGTTGGCAAGTGAACTAGATAGATAATCAACAAAGAAACAACAGAGCTATTATACACTGTGGACCAAATGGACCTAAATGGTATCTACAGAAACTTTCATCCCACAATTGCATAATACACATTCTTTTCATCAGGCATGGAACTTTCTCTAGGATAGACCATATGCTAGACAATAAAGCAAGCCTCAGCAAATTAAAAAAAATCAAAATCATACCATACATCTTTTCTGTTGACAATGGAATAAAGCTGAAAGTTGAAAACTCAAGAATCCTGAGAATATATGCAAACAGAGACTGAACATCATGCTCTTGAATGAACAGTGGGTTATGGAAAATATAAAGAAGAAATCAAAAATTTCTGGAAATGAATGAAGTTGTGAAATACAACATTTCAAAACTTATGGGGTATAGGGACCAGCGTTATGGCATAGCGGGTAAAGCCAGTGCCTGCAGTGCCCACACCCCAAATGGGCACCGGTTTGAGTCCCAGCTACTCCACTTCCAATCATGTTCTCTGCTGTGGGCTAGGAAAGCAGAAGATGGTTCAGGTCCTTGGGCCCCTGCACCCACCTGGGAGGCCCAGAAGAAGCTTCTGGCTTCTGGCTTCGGATTGGCACAGCTCCAGCCATTGCAGCCAACTGGGGAGTGAACCAGCGGATGGAAGACAACCGCCCCCCTTTCTCTGCCTCTCTGTAACTCTGCCTTTCAAATAAATAAATAAATAAAAACTTATGCGATATAGTAAAAGCAGAGTTAACAGGGAAATTTAAAGCAATTGGCGCCTACATTAAAAAATTAGAAAGACACCAAATAAATGAGTTACAATGTACCTCAAAGGCCTAGAAAAGCAACAACAAAAAAAATCCAAAATTAGAAGCAAATAAATAATTAAAATTAGAGAAGAAATAAACAAAATTGAAACAAAAAATACAAAAGATCAGTGAAATGAAGAGATCATTTTTTGAAAAAATAAATAAATTTGATGCACAAGTGGCCCAACTAACCTCCCTAAAAGAGGAAGAACCAAACCAATAGGATTAGAGATGAAAAAGGAAATATAACAGATACCACAGAAATAAAATGAATCATCAGGAATTACTACAAAGAGCTATATGCCAACAAATTGGAAAATCTAGATGAAAAGTATAGATTCCTAGACATATACAATCTACCAAAATTGAGTCACAAAAACAGAGAAAACCTAAGCAGACTGATAACCAAGACAGAAATTGAATCGGTAATAAAAAACCTTCCAAACAAAGAAAAGCCCAGAACCGAATGGCTTCACTGCTTAATTCAACCAGACATTTTAAAGAAGAACTAATTCCAATTCTTCTCAAGCTATATAAAACAATTGAAAGGAAGGGAATCCTCCCAATCTTATTCTACGAAGCCAGCATCACCCTATTTCCTAAACCATAAAAAGATACAACAGAGAAAAAGAACTATAGACTAATATCCCTGATGAACATAGATGCAAAAACCCTCAGCAAAATACTAGCCAATCAAATCCAACAACACATCAGGAAGATCATTCGCCCAGACCAAGTAGGATTTATCCCTGGTATATATTGATGGTTCAATGTTCACAAATCAATAAATAAATGTGATACATCACATTAAGAAATTGAAGGGCAAAAACCATATAATTATTTCAGTAGATACAGAGAAAGCATTTGATAAAATACAACATCCTGGCCAGCGCCACCACTCACTAGGCTAATCCTCTACCTGCGGCGCCAGTATTCCGGGTTCTAGTCCTGGTTGGGGCACTGGTTCTGTCCCGGTAGCTCCTTTTCCAGTCCAGCTCTCTGCTGTGGCCTGGAAAGGCAGTGGAGGATGGCCCAAGTACTTGGGCCCTGCACTCACATGGGAGACAAGGAGGAAGCACCTGGCTTCTGGCTTCAGATCGGCGCAGCGCGCCTGCCATAGTGGCCATCTGGGGGGTGAACCAATGGAAGGGAGACCTTTCTCTCTGTCTCTCTTTCTCACTGTCTAACACTGCCTGTATATAAAAAAAATCCTTTCATGATGAAAACCTTAAGCAAATTGTATTTAGACAGAACATTATCAACACAATCAAGGCAATTGATGATAAGCCCACAGTCAGCACCATATTCAATGAAGAAAAGTAGAAACATTCCAACTAAGATCCAGAACCAGACATGGATGCAAAATCTCACCATTGGTATTCAATATAGTCATGGATGTTTTAGCCAAGAGCTATTAAGTAAGAGAAAGAAATCGAAGAGATATAGATTGGAAAAGAGGAAGTCAAACTATCACTATTTGCAGAAGACATGATTCTATATAAATGGAAACCAAAAAACTTCACCAAGAGACTACTGGAACACATAAAAGAGTTCGGTAAAGTAGCAGGATATAAAATTAACACACATAAATCAATAGCTTTTGCATACACAGATAATACCATGGCTAGAAAGAATGTCTAAGATCAATCCCATACATAATAGCTACAAAAAAATTAAATACCTTGAAATAAATTTAACCAAGAAAGTCAAAGATCTCTGTGATGAAAATTACAAAACAATAAAGAAAGAAATAGAGGAAAACACACACACAAATGGAAAAATCTTCCATGTTTTTGGATTGGAAGAATTAATATCATCAAAATGTCCATACTACCAAAAGCAATGTACAGATTTAATGCCATACCTATCAAATTACCAATGACATTCCTCTTAGATCTAGAAAAAAAATGCTAAAATTCAAATGGAAACACAAGAAATACCAGATCAGCTAATGCAATCTTTTTTTTTTTTTTTTTTTTGACAGGCAGAGTGGATAGTGAGAGAGAGAGACAGAGAGAAAGGTCTTCCTTTCGCCGTTGGTTCACCCTCCAATGGCCGCCGTGGCCGGCGCGCTGCGGCCGGCACACCGCGCTGATCCGATGGCAGGAGCCAGGTACTTATCCTGGTCTCCCATGGGGCGCAGGGCCCAAGCACTTGGGCCATCCTCCACTGCACTCCCTGGCCACAGCAGAGAGCTGGCCTGGAAGAGGGGCAACCGGGACAGAATCCGGCGCCCTGACCAGGACTAGAACCCAGTGTGCCGACGCGGCAAGGCGGAGAATTAGCCTAGTGAGCAGTGGCGCCGGCCAGCTAATGCAATCTTAATACAATAAAAACAAAGCTAAAGGCATCACAATACCAGATTTCAAGACATACTACAGGGCAGTTATTATCAAAACAGCCAGGTACTGACAATAAATAGACATGTAGACCAATGCAACAGAAGAGAAACTCCAAAAATCAATTCACACATCTACAACCAACTTATCTTTGACAAAGGACCTAAAAATCAATCCCTAGAGCAAAGACAGTCTATTCAACAAATAGTGCTGGGAAAACTGGATCTCCACATGCAGAAGTATGAAACAGGACCCCTACCTTACTCCTTTCACAAAGATCCACTTAAAATGGATCAAGGACCTAAATCAATGACCCAATACCATCAAATTAATAGAGAACATTGGGGAAATCTGTAAGACATTGCCATAGGCAAAGCCTCCTTAGAAAAGACCCTAGAAGCACAGGCAATCAAAGCCAAAATTCACTAATTAGATTACATGAATTTGAGAAGCTTCTGCGCTGCACAAGAAACACTCAGCAAAGTAAAGAGGCAACCTAAGGAATGGGAGAAAATATTTGCAAACTATGCAACTGATAAAGGTTTAATATCCAGAATCTATAAAGAGTTCAAGAAACTCAACAACAACAAAACAAAAAATTCAGTTAAGAAATTGGCAAAGGACTTAAACAGGCATTTTTCAAAAGAGGAAATGCAAATGGCCAATAGACACATGAAAAAATGCTCAGGATGGCTAGCCATCAGGGAAATGCACCTCACCCCAGTTAGAATGGCTCTCATACATAAATTAACAAACAATAAATGTTGTCAAGCATATGAAGGAAAAGGTACACTAATCCACTGTGATGGGAACGTAAACTGGTGCAGCCATTGTGAAAGACAGTATATAGAGTCAGAAATCTGAAAATAGATCTACCACATGGCCCAGCAATCCCTCTCCTGGGAATTTACCCAAACAAAAAGAAATTAACCTATGAAAGTTATCTGTACCCCATGTTTATTACAGCTCAATTCAAAATAGCTAAGATATGGAATCAACCCAGATATACATCAACTGATTACTGGATAAAAAAACTATAAAATACTACTCAGTGATAAAAAAAAATGAAATCCTGTATTTTGCAACAAAATGGATGCAACTGGAAATCACTATACTTAATGAAGTAATCCAGTCCTAAAAAGACAGATACCATATGTTTTCTCTGATCTGTGGTAACTAATAGAATACCAAAAATATAATGTATAGGAGTGAAATTGACATTTTGAGATTCAGTGATTGTTTTTAGCTCTTGTCTTTACTGTTGAAGAACAGTGTTTTTTTTTTTCTTCATCTATTTGCTGAACTCTTAACTTAGTATAGGATTAATCTTATGAGTATAAAGTAAACTAAAAATAGATCTTTGTAAAAATTAAGAGTGGGAATAGGAGAGGGAAAATAAAGAAGAAGGGTGAACATGAGGGGATAAAGGTAGGATAGAAAGTATCACTATGTTCCTAAAACTCTTTATAAGAAATTTACGCCAGAGCCGCGGCTCACTAGGCTAATCCTCCGCCTTGTGGTGCTGGCACACCGGGTTCTAGTCCCAGTCGGGGCGCCAGATTCTGTCCCGGTTGCCCCTCTTCCAGGCCAGCTCTCTGCTGTGGCCAGGGAGTGCAGTGGAGGATGGCCCAAGTGCTTGGGCCCTGCACCCCATGGGAGACCAGGATAAGTACCTGGCTCCTGCCATCGGATCAGCGCGGTGCACCGGCCGCAGCACACCGGCCACGGCGGCCATTGGAGGGTGAACCAACAGCAAAAAGGAAGACCTTTCTCTCTCTCTCTGTCACTGTCCACTCTGCCTGTCAAAAAATAAAAATAAAATAAAAATAAGAAATTTACATACCTTGAGTAAAATTAAAAAAGAAGTAGATCCAGAACTCAAACCCAAGCACTCCAATATGAGGTACAGATGTCACAAGCAGCTTCTTAACTGCTATGCTGAATACCTGCCCCATTAACTTTATTTTAATTTCTTCATTTCACATAATTTTTATTATTTTATTGGGGTTAAATAGTTAAGAAAATTTATTTTGCACATGCATATTACATATTTTAATTTTTAAATAGATAAAATACAAGTATCCTATATTTATATTACAGAATTAAAACAGAAAATCTGAAGCTGTTGATTTCACTATCAATAACTATGAAGTCTGAATCTTCTTAAAGTCTTGCTGACAAAAACACACGTATTAGCCAATCTGTTAAACAGCATGAGATTATGACTGGTTCAAGACACACCAGTGTTGTAATACTGTGATTCAGTCTCTAATTTTATAGGTGAGGTAACTGAGGTCAGACAAGTTATACAACATGCTCAAGATCACTGCACAGAAAAATCACCAGGGACAGACAATCCATTCCAAATGTTTTGCTTCTAATCTCTAAATCATTCAGTGATATCATGCTGTCCTCTGAAAGCATTACCATGAAACAACTGATTTAACCAGGCTAGAATACATGAGTTATTCTACATTAGTGAATTTTCAAGATTTCCAAAACTTAACTCTTTAAATACCAAAACTTTATAAGCTGCCAATCATTTTGGTAGAAATCTACCTAAAATAAAAAGGCACAGCTCTAAGGGGCTGGCAATGTGGCATAGCAGGGAAAGCCACTGCCTGTGATAACACCATCCCATTTGGGCTCCAGTCATTTCCCGGCTGCTCCATTTCCAATCCAGCTCCCTGCTAATGGCCTCGGAAAAGCAGCAGAAGATGGCCCATGTATATGAGCCCCTGCCATCCATGTGGGAGACCTGGATCTGGATGAAGTTCCTGGATCCTGGCTTTAGCCTAGCCCAGGCCTGGCCATTGTAGCCATCTGGGGAGTGAACCAGTAAATGGAAGATCTCTCCCTCTCTCTCCATAACTCTTTCAAATAAATCTTTTTTTTTAAAAAAAGGCACAGTTCCAGATTCATTGGATATTCCATTGAAATGGCTCTGACATTCTTAAATATTTGCTTAAATACCAGGTCATGTGCCTCACTAATATTTTTGTGTTATACCACAGGTCTTCCTTGTGCTAATTTGGAGTTCCTTAGAGAACTCTGCCATCTTATTATATTCATGCAATTCCCACTTTATTGCAAGGAGAACAAAAAGTAAATAAAATGGTAGAGTCAGTGGGAGAAGCAGGTGGATTTAAAGTGGTAGAGGGGCAGGCATTTAGCTTAGCATTTAAGCTACCAGTTAAAATGCCTGTGCCCCATCTTGGAATACCTGGATTCCATAACTGGCTCCAGATCTTGACTTTAGTTTTCCGCTAATTCAGACTCTAGGAGACAATGGTGATGTCTTAAGGAATTTTGTTCCCGTCATCCATGTGAAAGATCTAGATTGCATTCCTGGTTCCTGGTGCAGCTTTGGGTATTTCGGGAGTGAACCACTGGATGGGAGTTCCCTTTCTAGCTGTCTGTCTTTCTCTTTCTCTGTCTCTCTGCCTAATAAATTAATTAAAAATAAATAAAATGGCCAATATTAAATGCATTTACTCATTTTCAGACTGCTGGAACATCATTTTTCTCAGCTGTAATATTGTTAGAGTCAACTTAGCTGCATAGACCTCCATATTAAAAGGACAAGGTTTCTACATTTTTTAAACTTCTGCTGTCATTATTTGCAATTATGTATTACCATTAAGTATTCTATTCAACTTATGTAGGCTTACAAAAAACATGGCAAAAATATATTAAGGAAACTTCAAGATTTGAGATATGAAATCTGACTTTGTTGATGCAGTTCCTTTTTTTCAATTTGCTTCTGAGTTCTTGATGGTTCTGGTTTTGGAGTAAATGGCCTCTGGAAAAGTCTGTAAAACTTCTGAGATGTTGTATTTGTCTTTAAGTCTACTTTAGGTCTATTCTATATGAATTCATATAAGAATTCCTTCCAGAGGGTGTGTGGTACAGCCTTCAAGCCATCACTTGGAATGCCCGCATGCCATATTGGAGTGACTGGTTCTTGTCCTGGCCACTCCATGTCTAATCCTGCCTCCTGGAAGGCATCAGGTCATTACCTGAAGTACTTGAGCCCCTGCCACCCATGTGGGAGATCCAAACTAATGTCCTAGCTCCTAGGTAAAACATGACACAACCCTGGCTGTGGTGGACTTTTGGGGAGTGAACCAGCTGATGAAAGCTATCCCTCGATGTGAGTGTGAGTGTGTGTGTCCTTCCTTCCCTCTCTCTCTCTCTCTCCCCTCTTCTTTCAAATAAAATTTTAAAAAATTTTTTCAAAGAATTCAATAAAGTGTTTACAATATCTCAGAGACTTAAAATGAGCCAAAGTAAACTTAAGACACCAGTGCTTCCCTACTACTGTATCTGCAAATCACTTGGAATCCTGTGAAACATGAAGATTCTGATCAGTAGATCTAGGCCCAAGATTCTAATCAGCTGATAATGCTCAACCTGTGGCCCCACATACTATACTTTGAGTAATAACAACGCTTGCCTCTTCTTTTCTTTCTCCTCCTATTTCTAAATTTTCCCATTTCTTTCTTAGCTCCTCCTCTTGAGTTACTCTTCTTTCTTGCTCTAATTCTGCCAAGAGTAATCACAATAACTATATAACCCTGTAGATAACCCTTGGAGCTGTAACAAACAGTTCCCTAAACAACAGAAGCCATAAAAAATATCACCATGTAGAAGAGCCAAAAATACTACAATAGTCATAAACGTTTTCTAAATGTGTGACATGATATAACTCAATCATGACATGATATGATTTTTTGGATATTTTGGTGTATTTCTTCATGATTAAATATTCTCTTTAGGACATGGTTCAATTTATAATGTTAAATTTTAACAGGAAGTCAGACCTGGCTAATCATGTTAAGATTTAATAATATTCCAATGAACTAAACTGCTAATTATGAAGAGAATGGTGGCACATATTCTTAATATTTATACTCTTAATATTATGTCTTTTTAAAAATATTTTATTTATTTATTTGAGAGGCATAGTTACAGACAGAGAGAGGGAGAAAAAGAGAGAAAGACCTCCCATCTGCTGGTTCACTCCCCAGATGTTCACAATGGCCGGAGCTGGGCCGATCGGAAGCCAGAAGCCAGGAGCTTCCTCTGGGTATCCCAGTGGGTGCAGGACCCCAAGCACATGGGCCATCTTCTATTGCTTTCTCAGGCCAAAGCAGAGAGCTGGATGAGAAGAGGAGCAGCTGGGTCACAAACCAGCGCCAATACAGGATCCCAGTGTTGCAGGCAGAGGCTTAGCCTACTAAGTCACACTGCTGGCTCCAACATTATGTCTTTTTAAATCTACTCTAAAATTATAGGAAAACCTACTGCCAAGCATACTTAATCCTCAAGAAATCAGCTTTCTAATGAAATAATATTGGAATTACATATGCCTAATAATCTTTTATAAACTTCACTTATAGTTAGTTGTATTACAGCTGATTATATCAAACGGTTTGTAATTCTCATTGAAATTTCTAGGTTTAGGAAGAGTACTTTAATAAACACTAGTATTCACACTGTAACAGAAAGGTGTTTTTTTGTTTGTTTGTTTGTTTTTTGACAGGCAGAGTGGACAGTGAGAGAGAGAGACAGAGAAAGGTCTTCCTTTGCCGTTGGTTCACCCTTCAATGGCCGCCGCGGCCGGCACGCTGCGGCCAGCGCACCACGCTGATCAGATGGCAGGAGCCAGGTGCTTATCCTGGTCTCCCATGGGGTGCAGGGCCCAAGCACTTGGGTCATCCTTCACTGCACTCCCTGGCCACAGCAGAGAGCTAGCCTGGAAGAGGGGCATCCGGGACAGAATCCGGTGCCCCGACCAGGACTAGAACCCGATATGCCTGCGCCACAAGGCGGAGGATTTAGCCTAGTGAGCCGCAGCGCCGACCAACAGAAAGGTTCTTACAAAAATACTCTATGATTTTAATGTGCCTAACCCTTAAGCAGTAGCCTCCTTTTACAGTGGGAAAACCTGAAGCATATGCAACCAGGTGAGCACAGAGCAAACAGAATACTAAAGTGCTTGTTTAAAAACCCATCTTATAGTCATTATACACTACAGGTCAAGCATTATTAAACTTGCTTTTATGTATAGGAACTAACTTTTTTTAATCAAAATTACATAAAATAGCTAGCTTTCCAGTAACACTTAGAAATACAGTTTCCGTGTAAAGCTAATCTCTCATCAATAAAGTTAAGTGCAGTGTAACTGGAATCCTATTCTGTAGTATAATTCTCTGAAAAGGAAATTGAAGCATATAATTGGACTCCATGAAACCAGACAACAGTGCATTCTAGTGGTCAAAAGGAAGCATGATCAGAAACATTGTGGAGACTCTTGACTAAAACCTAACCATCTAGAACTCTCGAAGTTAATACGATTGTATAAATAGCTCATGAATTGCTGTAGACTTAAAAGGAATCTGCATGCAATATTAAAATGAAGCTATAAATAAAGAAAACATATTACCCAAAAGCTCCAGTCACCACTCCAGGAATGCAGATTTGGCCCCTGCTTTTTAGTTGACACTGTGGTAGTATTCTCCTCCGCAGCTGGACTAGGAGTTTCCTCTGCCTCTTCCTGTAACTCAGTGGCACGGCTTGAATCCCCTTCATTAACTACCTGGAAGCAAGCATCAAACACTAAATTACTCACTGAGAATGTCCATTTTAAAAAGAAAAGAGTTAGTCTTCAGAACATACACATTCATTTTTTTAAAGATTTATTTACTTATTTGAAAGTCAGAGTTAAACAGAAAGAGGGGAAGGCAGAGCGAGAGAGGTCTTCCATCTGATGGTTCACTCCCCAATTGGCCGCCAATCCGAAGCCAGGAGCCAGGAGCTTCTTCCAGGTCTCCCACTTGGGTGCAGGGGCCCAAGACCATAGCGGAGAGCTGGATTGGAAGTGGAACAACTGAGTCTCAAACCGGTGCCCATGTGGGATGCCAGCTCTTCAGGCCAGGGCGTTAACCCACTGTGCCACAGCACCGGTCCCATACACTTTCATTTTAAAAGGACAATATTTAAACTTTCACTCAGACAGTAATTTCTATGTTTTTGCTTCTGTGGTACATCATTTATACATACAAATATTTTTCAAATACTACTATTTGTTGAATAGTTTAGTTGTCCAGAAATTCAATATCTTTTTGAGCAAAAATTTAAACATTAAAAATACAACGTAATAGGAGTGTCCACTGGTACAATCACTTTGCAGAACAATTTCAAACCCTAATGATTGTCAGTGCCGCGGCTCACTAGGCTAATCCTCTGCCTTGCGGCGCCGGCACACCCGGTTCTAGTCCCGGTCGGGGCGCCGGATTCTGTCCCGGTTGCCCCTCTTCCAGGCCAGCTCTCTGCTGTGGCCAGGGAGTGCAGTGGAGGATGGCCCAAGTGCTTGGGCCCTGCACCCCATGGGAGACCAGGAGAAGCACCTGGCTCCTGGCTTTGGATCACCGTGGTGCGCCGGCTGTAGCGCGCTAGCAGCAGCGGCCATTGGAGGGTGAACCAACGGCAACGGCAACGGCAAAGGAAGACTTTTCTCTCTGTCTCTCTCTCTCACTGTCCACTCTGCCTGTAAAAAAAAAAAAAACAACACAATGATATCTAAGATAGGCATTTTCTACAATTCAGAGATTTAATGCATAGATGGGAGTTAAGAATGTTTGTAATACCAAGAAAGTAGAAATAACCTCACTCTCTATTGATAGAGAAATTAGTAAATAAACTCTGATACAAACAGTGAAGATAAAATGAATGAATCAGATGTGTCAATCAGGCATTGGCCCCCAACTCACAAGGTGCTCAGAGCAATAATTATATTCTGTGCAAGATATGGGCCCACTGGGTGGTTATGCATGAAGGAGCTGTCACTACGGAGTTAAAAGGAAAATGGGGGGAGAGGTAAACAACCATTATAAGAGCACATGTCTCTCCAGGACTCTTAAATACTGCTGCTGCTGCTGCTGCTGCTACAGGTATGCTTCAGATGTAACAAAGATCTAAGTGTTATAGGGGAAGGTATCCATGGCACCCTCCCTGGTATAGTAAAGGGCTGGGTCAATCCCACCTAGGCCCAGGGTTCTTAAATCCTATAACCATTGCTATAGGGGAAACTCCTAATTCTGATTATCTTGATTCTAGGCTATTGGGAGGGAGAAATCTGTAAATACGAGCAGGTAGAGAAGATATCCTCCAAGGAAAATTAGTGATCACCAAAAAGATGGAAAAAAAAAAAAAAACTGGACACAGATGAAGGAAACAAAGAAAACTGAAACAGGAATCTATAATTTGACATAGTTAGGAATATACAGGGCCAGCGCCGAGGCTCGCTAGGCTAATCCTCCACCTTGTGGCGCCGGCACACCGGGTTCTAGTCCCGGTCGGGGCGCCAGATTCTGTCCCGGTTGCCCCTCTTCCAGGCCAGCTCTCTGCTGTGGCCAGGGAGTGCAGTGGAGGATGGCCCAAGTGCTTGGGCCCTGCACCCCATGGGAGACCAGGATAAGTACCTGGCTCCTGCCATCCGATCAGCGTGGTGCGCCGGCTGCAGCACGCCGGCCACGGCGGCCATTGGAGGGTGAACCAACAGCAAAGGAAGACCTTTCTCTCTGTCTCTCTCTCTCACTGTCCACTCTGCCTGTCAAAAAAAAAAAAAAAAAAAAAAAAAGGAAAATACAATTAACTGGGGCCAGTGTTGTGGCATAGCAGGGCAGGTTGGGCCTCTACCTGTGATGCCAGCATCCCATATGGGCACCAATTCCAGACCTGGCTGCTCCACTTCTGATCCAGCTCCCTGCTGATGTGCCTGGGAGGTGGCGGAGGAATGCCCAACTGCTTGGGCCCCTGTGCCCATGTGGGAGACCCAGAAGAGTCTCCTGGCTTTGGCCTGGCCCAGCTCCAGCCATTGTGGTCATTTCAGAGGCGGGCCAACAGATGGAGGATCTCTCTCTCTCTCTCTTTCTCTGTCTCTCTCCTCTGTGACTGTGTCTTTCAAATAAAAATAAAATAAAAGGAAATATATAATTTATTAAAAATAATGGATACAACAAACAATAAAAGAGTGGCTCTTGTGCCTCTACAACATAGCTTCCAAATTAACTTCAACATCTATTGAAAGGTATCAGTTGGCAAATCTTTAGGGCTTTGATGAAAACTGAGACTCGAATTAAAGTTACACCTGGAGATCCCAGTAAGCTCAAACAAGGGGACCCCTAGTCTTATGGGAGTTACTTAACATAAAGCAGCCAACAAATATGCATGCCTCACCTTATCAGAACTATCGCCTCCCTAAATTCTCCATGGTCATAGTATACATTGTTCCAAAATACACCATGGCAGCCACAGACACTCAAATCCAGTGAGCAATAAAATAAATTTAAATCAAGTCTTTAGAATTTACAAATTGGCTTTTTAAAATGTGAGACTCCATGGATCACCACTCTCAACCTCTAGTAAAAATAATTTGGCCCAGTAAACATGCAAAAGGGCCTTCAAGGGCTGAAACAGATAAGTTCTAATTAGTGAGAGAATGATGGTCCCTGCTGCTTCTCCATTTAACTGCCCATTTTGGCCTGTTAAACTTGGAAAGAATGCACTTCTCACCCTTGATTACTGCATCTCTGATGCAGTTCTACCCAGAAAAAGCCCTAATACTCTTGAAATTACTGACTATCCAATCAGCAACTAGTAAACATCTTGCTATTACAGACTTGGCTATGATCAGTTCAGTGCCTCATTTAACAACCTCTCAGCTACAATATGCCTTCACATCTAGAGAGCTGGCGACCCACAGAGTCCCTCAACCACCCTGCCGTTGTACACAGCCGTTACAGGCAAGATCTTACCTGCGCACAGTTTTCTCCAGGAGCACAGGTATGACCTTTCATGGACAATAGCTTCCCTTGAAGAGTCTTTTGAAACATTCATTCAGGACTTAGAAATACTCATGCAGGCAATCACAAAAAGGGATAAGCCACTGCCCCACAAACACAAGGGGTCTTCAAAAGGTTCATAGAAAATGGGTATTATGAAAAAGCTTATGCATGGAATTCAAAATATTTTTGCAACAAAATAAACTCATACTAATGTGTTATAACATGGGAGAACTAAGAAAGACAAGACACCAATTTGAAAAGAGCCCCTATCAGAGCAACGTGAATTGTGCTACAATTGGCATAAGAACAAACACCAAATTTACAATGAAGCTTGAGTGGAAGAATGGCAAAATCACTGATCCTTTACTAAAAGTTTATGGGAACAATGTCCCCAAAGAAATCAACAGTTTACAAATGGATAAGCCATCATTAAGAAGGGGAAGAGCATTTAACTTAGCAGTTAAGACTCCAGTGTCCCACAGTGAAG
Source organism: Oryctolagus cuniculus (assembly GCF_964237555.1). NCBI lineage: Eukaryota > Metazoa > Chordata > Mammalia > Lagomorpha > Leporidae > Oryctolagus > Oryctolagus cuniculus. Next base: position 69,839,966 of record NC_091435.1, on the reverse strand, counting down.
TGCCTGGGTTAGATTCCCAGTTTCAACTCATGACTCAAACTTTCCAACGATGCAGACACTGGGAGGCAGAAGTCACAGCTCAGGATACTGGGTTCCTGCACCCATGTGGGAGATCTGGATTGCACTCCTGGCTTCAGGCCTCAGGCTTCGGTTCCATCCAACCTTGGCCATTGTTGGTATTTCAGGAGTGAACCAGGGGAGGGATGCACTCTTCCTCCCCTCTCCCCCTCATTCTTCTTCTCCCCTCCTTTTCCCTGCTCCTCTTGCTCCTCCTTCTCTCTCTCCCTCCCTCATCCCTTTCTAATACATTTTTACATTTTTTTTTTTAAAGGAAGGGACGTGATGATACTGAGGATGGAGTCTGCAGCAACAGACCATTCACATCAATTTGCAACGTAAAAATTAATCTTGTTCATGCCTTAATTTAAGAGGACCACAGAGCAGAAACAACAGTCAAACCATAAACATCTCAATTGGTTCAGCTTATACATTCTGATGGAAAAATTAAAGTGGAGTCAGCTTTTTGCTTAGCGCGTGTGAAAACTGTCATAACCACACCAGCTGCAGATGCAGACAAGAGCAGAGCCTTCAATGGAAATTTGAAACAGGCGGCATCCAGATCCCACAGCATCTCTTCAAAGAATTCTAACAGGAGATGAAACAGGGCTTTACCAGTACAGACCTACAGCGAAGCCATCGTCAAGGGAATGGATACCAAGAGGCGGAAGTCATACTGCCAAAGCGTATGTGAATCAGTCAAGAACAAAGGTCATTGAGAGTGCTGAGCGTTTAGAGAAATCTAGCCAAAGCTTTAGCAGAAAAATGCCTGGGAAAGCTTCATCTGAGAGTCCTTGTCCACAACAGTGTTTCTGCTCATTCCTCTCATCAAACAAGGGCAAGTTCAGGAGAGTTCCACTGGAAGCTTATTAGGCACCCACCTTACACTCCTGTTGTGGCTCCTAATGACTTGTCTTCTTTCCTAATCTTAAAAAAAAAATCTCCAAAGGGTACTGATTTTTTTTAGTTAATAATGTGAAAAAGACTGCATTGACATGGAATTCCCTGGATCCTTGCTTCTTTAGGACTGGACTAAATGTCTGGGATCACTAGTTACAAGGTGTCTGGAACTTGATGGAGCTTATGGGTAGAAATACGTTTATATTTTTTATCTTTTAATGAAGTGTCTGAAGTCCCTTGGTAATGGAAGGCCTATCACCTTGGTTTCATTTCTGAAAAGGGTACAGCCCTGACACTGTCAAGCAACAGCTGTTGCCCCTCTTAGCATCCACAATCTTAAGTCTAACAAGGTTAGGCCTTTATGGGTTCCCAAGGCAGTCGAATCCCCATTTACAAACTCTAGTTAAGCCCATTTAGGTTGTTACTTTCAAATCATGCATCCTTTATGCAGACTCCTAAGGGAAACAAAAAGCTCTAGAATCTTCCCAAGACATTCCCATTAGTATATCCCCACCTCACACTCAAAAAACACACATACATGAGAGAAAGAGACTCTTTCACATAAAGGCATTTGCAACCCCTTCTCTTGAATCTCTAGACCACTCACAATATCCACATATAGTACAAGTTTCTAATGTAAAAAACTATCTCCTTGGCCATACCCTAAATCCCACCAGAGCAGCAATAACTGTCAGAATTCTGAGTTTTCCAACAGGAGTCACTGTGCACTTACTCCTCATGTAGGATCTCTGTCTTTAATGTGCTGTGTATTGAGATTTAATGCTATAACGAGTACTCAAACAATATATTTCACTTTGTGTTTCTATGGGGGTGCAAACTGTTGAAATCTTTACTTAATGTATACTAAACTGATCCTCTGTAAAAAAAAAAAAAAAAAAAAAAAGAGAGAAATTATCAACTCCCAACTTGACTCTCACTGGGATTAAACATGACAATAGGTCTGATCTGATTTCATCATCATTTAAAAAAAAATCATCTATTATTTTTCACTTTATGTTTCTGTGTGAGAGCAAACTGTTGAAATCCTTACTTAATGTATACTAAGCTGATCTTCTGTATATTAAGATAATCAAAAATGAATCTTGATGTGAATGGAAGGGGAGAGGGAGTGGGAAAGGGGAGAGTAGTGGGTGGGAGGGACGGTATGTGGGGGAAGCCATTGTAATGCATAAATCGTACTTTGGAAATTTATATTCATTAAATAAAAGTTAAAAAAAAAAAAAAGAATTCTGAGTTTTCCTGGAAACAGAGGCTCTCGCAGCCCTGGCCCCAAGACCCTCCATACCAAACTGCCCACTGTGTCTTGGATCACAGAAGCACTACTTTGCAAGCTCAGCATGACCCCAAGGCCTCCTGACTCCAGGATAGAGCTCAAATCCATGCCTCTTGGCATATCTCATCTGCACGAGGCTATGGCACCCCTGTCTTCGTTGAACAGGCAGATGCCATGGTGTCAGAACAGGTCACCCTTCCTGGACCTCTCCGCAATTTGAATAGCAATGGGAGCTTTGATACTTTATGGACAGAATTCATGCAATGGAGCTCACTGGAGACCTGTTGTTTTTTTAACCACGTAACCCAGATGTTATAGGATCTGACCCAAGGAGCAGCACAATGGCTGAACTTCAGGAAGTCATGTTAGTGCTGATACTCTGGCCGACAACCGGCTCCATCAGCACACTGTTAACAGACTCTTGGGCCTGAGAGTTGTCCCCTTTGGGATAAGAGCTCTGGGACTCTCGTTCCTCAGTATCCAAAATATAAGTCAAGGTCACACCTGTCTGTAAATACACTAAAGCCATAACACAAGAGTAACCAAGACAGCCTATCCCCAGCAGAGTTCCAAACACCACTGACAGTGCTGACCTAGGCATTCATTTTCTCTCTCAAAATACAGTTTTGGGCTTTGAACAAGGCTTTCAATAGAACTTGCATCTTCCTTATTGGTTTCAGGCAACAGGCCTCACAAGGAGACAGAGTGGCTTACTTAAACAAGGTCGAAGTCAACTAAATGAAAAATGGCTTGTTGAGTTTTCTATATTTGCCTGCTGACAACTTTTAAGCCTCACCTTTCCTCTTCCTCCTCTGTCTTTCATCTGGGCAAGCTGATAAGGATGTGTGCGGGTGCTTGCTCCTTCGGTGTGTGTGGGAGAGGTAAGCCCTGTACACACACAGGAAACTTCACCCTGCACACCTGCTAACTACAATGAAAATCAGGAGCCAGTCTTCTTTCCTGGCTCTTGAAAGACTGTCCTGCTCCTCCCAGATGAAGTGACACATCTCTTCATATCTTCACAGTGTCTGTGTGGCATCACCAACTTCCACATCTGACTCCACATCTGGCTCCCCAGGGTGGCTACAACAGATTCCTATCTCTCTAACTTACTAGCTGTGGGCTCCTTGGCAAAATCGCTCAACCTCTCCAAATGTGCTTCCTCCACTCTACAGTGGGGTAGTGATTCTCTCTAATCTGGACAAACAAGCTCATTGAGAGCAGGGATGGTATCTCTGCGGCTCGGGTTCCATCCTGCACCTGCAGAGGCAGGGACATAGAATGAAGGATTTGGTTGGGTTCATGAATCTCTGTCTTGTGTATTTCATAGTAATGTCCAGGCTATCCGTTGAACTACTACATCTGTTCATTTGCTCATTGGATCGTCATCTGAGTGTCTCTACCGTTCCTTGAAGCAAAATGCTACTCAGATGCTGCAGCACTGACTGTAGCTCTCCGAAAGCAAACTATGCACCCACAGTCAACGCCAAAGTGAGGCGGGCACTGTTAAGAAACACAGGGACTCCTGCAGCAAAAGCCTCCGGTCTCATCCTGAAGATTAATGAGCAATTTCCCATTTCATCAAATAAAGGAGCCAACAGATGACAAATCTAGCCGAAATGAAAAAATTCGCTGCACCGCAAAGGGATTGAAACTATCTGGAGCCTCTTAGCCCGGGCTAAGGTGAGGCGAAGAGGGGGGTACTGGGTCGGAATCCTGACAGTGGGGCGCAGTCTGACACACCTGCACCGAGACTAACGGGACCAAAGCCAAGCACCCCGCACCCCCTGAGGGAAGCAGACGTTCACACCTCTGCCCACAGGGGACAGCTTCGGGGAAGCACAGGAAACGTTTCCCAGGCGACAACTTTCCCAGCACCTCCAAAGAGCGCCCAGAAAGGAGACAGGAGGAACTAACTATCCTCATCTGAGAAGGTTCAGAGCACCATCGTGAGGAAAAACACCCGGCAAAACCGACGCTGGGGAGCCCGCGCCACCGAGGCCGGCTTACCTGGCGGGCAGGGAGAGCGCCCTCCATCGCGGCTCCCGCCGCCGCCGCGGAGCCGCGCATGCGCGCCCCCGCGCGCCCCGCCGAGGGCAGGGGGCAACCAGACGCGCTCCCGCGCCCCTCCGCGGCGCGCTCCTGGCTCGGAGCCTTGCGCCGCGTCCGCCAGCCCTCCGAGTACACCTAGGGTCGCGCCGGCGGCGTCTTGCGCCCTCTGGTGGCAACTGAGGACCCCTGCCTGAGGATGGCTATTAACTTTGCTAGCCTCAACACCAATCTTTACTAGAGGTCAGATTGAATTTAATCTCGCAACCTCAAACTTCTGAGCTGCTATGAAATGTGTTTTGCTTCAATGTGCGAAAAAGTGACTTGCGAGGGAAGTCATGTCCTTTTGTATAAAGGATTGAAATTAATGATAAAAGGTTATTCCCTTCACTCCCCGCCCGCCAAATAAACGGCTATGAAAGATATTGTGGATGAATCTTGATGTGAATGGAAGGGGAGAGGGAGTGGGAAAGGGGAGGGTTGTGGGTGGGAGGGACGGTATGGGGGGGAAGCCATAGTAATCCACTATTCGTACTTTGGAAACGTATATTCATTAAATAAAAGTTAAAAAAAAAAAAAGAAAGATATTGTGGAACAATTGAGAAACATTGAACTGTATATTAAAGCGGATGCTGTGGAATAACTAATGAACCGTCGATAAGTTTGTTGATATTCACTTATGTATAATTAATAATTTGTAGTTATGTTGGAGAGTGGCTATTAGAAAATTGTTGTTGAAGTGTTGTAGAAGTGTCATAATATCTGCAGCTTCCTTTCAGATGCTTTAAGAAAGACAAATACTGGGGCTGGCATTGTGGTGTATCTGTTAAAGCAGCCGGCGGCGGTGCCAGTATCCCATATAGGCGTTGGTTGGAGTCCTGGCTGCCCCACTTCCAACCCAGCTCTCTGCTATGACCTGGGAAAGCAGTAGAAGATGGCCCAAGTGCTTGGGCCCCTACAGGCAACAGAAAAGCAAAATATCAACAATTAATGTATTTAAAAGAGAGTATACTGCTATTTGGTAATTTTTTTTAAAGATGCATTTATTCAGGGTCGGTGCTGTGGCATAGTGGATAAGGCCGCCACCTGCAGTGCTGGCATCACATATGGGTGCCGGTTCAAGTCCTAGCTGCTCCACTTCCGATACAGCTCTCTGCCATGGCCTGGGAAAGCAGTGGAAGATGGCCTATGTCCTTGGGACTTTGCACCCACTTGGGAGACCTGGAAGAAACTCCTGGCTCCTGGCTTCAGATCAGCAGACCTCCAGCCATTGTGCCTGTTTAGGGAGTGAATCAGCAATGGAAAACTTCTCTCTCTGTAACTCTGCCTCTCAAGTAAATAAATGAATCTTTTAAAATTACTATAACTGGTCAAAAGAATAAAGTGAAACTGGCCTGCACAGCTGTGTGTGGTGTTTTTTGGTTTGTTGTCTTTTGCAGTTGCATAAGTGCAAATACAGAATCAACAAAGTTGGATTTAATTAGGATTGGTTTTTACCAGGTGAATATGGTAAATCACAGAAGGAGGAAGAGTGATGAGTATGCATGCAAGTGTGTGCAATAATGATTGTCCCTGTAATATAGGCAAAGTAAGGTTTTAAGAGTGTGAAGGGGGACCAGCACTGTGGCTTAGCGGGTAAAGCCACCGCCTGCAGTGCCAGCATCCCAAATGGGTGCCGGTTCGAGTCCCAGCTGCTCCACTTCTGATCCAGCTCTCTGTTATGGACTGGGAAAGCAGTGGAAGATGGCCCAAGTCCTTGGGCCCCTGCACCTGTGTGGGAGACCTGGAAGAAGTTCCTGGCTCCTGGCTTCGGATCTGCCCAGCTCTGGCAGTTGTGGCCATTTGGGGAGTGAACCATCGGATGCAAGTCCTCTCTCTCTCTCTCTCTCTCTCTCTCTCTATCTTCTGCCTCAGCCTCTCTGAAACTCTGCCTTTCAAATAAAACAAATCTTTAAAAAAAAAAAAAAAGAGTGTGAAGGACAATGAAAAGTATTAGGATTAAGGGTGTGTAAATCTAATCAGTTCTCTAGTTACTGGAGCTTCGTGCAAACCACCCAAAACCAGAGTAACTGGAAGGAAGAACCATCATGAGTTTTCTCTCATAGTTTCTGTGGTTGGAGCAGTTTGAGTCAGGAGTTCTGTCTCCCATGAAGTTGCCCTGAGTAGTAGTGTGCTGCTCCAGTCATCAGGCCTGACTGAGGCTGGAGGACCCTCTTCCAAAGTGTCTCATGGGGCTGGCTCTGTGGCGAAGTAGGTTAATGCTCCACTTACGATGCCGGCATTCCATATAGGCACCAGTTCAAGTCCTGGCTGCTCCTCTTTCGATCCAGCTCAAGATGGCCCAAGTCCTTGGGCCCCTGTTCCAATGCAAGAGACCCAGAAGAATCTCCTGGCTCCTGCCTTTGGATTAGCACAACTCCGGCCATTGCAGCCATCTGGGGAGTGAACCAGCGGATGGAAGACCTCTCTCTCTGTCTCTCCTTCTCAATGTCTGTAACTCTACCTCTCAAATAAATAAATGAAAATAAAAATCTTAAAAAAGAAAAAAGTGGGGCCGGCACCGTGGCGCACTGGGTTAGTCCTCTGCCTGTGGCGCTGGCATCCCATGTGTGCACCAGGTTCTAGTCCCAGTTGCTCCTCTTCCAGTCCAGCTGCTCTCTGCTGTGGCCTGGGAAGGCAGTGGAGGATGGCCCAAGTCCTTGGGCCCCTGCACCCGCATGGGGAGACCTGGAAGAAGCACCTGGCTCCTGGCTTCGGATCAGCGCAGCGCCAGCTGTTGCAGCCGTTTGGGGGGTGAACCAGCGGAAGGAAGACCTTTCCCTCTGTCTCTCTATGTCACTGTCTGTAACTCTACCTGTCAAATAAATTTTTAAAAAATCTTAAATAAAAAGGAAAAAAGAAAAAAGTGTCTCACTTACTTGGCCAGTAAGCTGGCACTGGCTGTTGGTTTGGGGGCTCAGCACACACATGGGTTTCTGCATGGGGCTGCTCAAGTCTTCATGGCCAAGCAGTGGCTTCCCTCAGAACGTGTGAGCCTGCCTTTTATGACCTAACCTCGGAAGTTCCACGCTGTCACTTACACCGCATTCTCTTGGAGTCCAGCGGTCGGCTCCGCTTCGCTGAGGGATTCAACTACTCAGGGTGTGGACACCAGTAGGTCAGGATCACTGAGAACCCTGGTGAGGACAGCTATCCTATGAGGAATGACAAGGTGGGAGAGAAAGTAGTCACCATTTTCATTGGGAAAGCAAGGTTTCAGTTAGATCTTGGTGAGGAGAGACCGTAGAGAAATTTCAGAGAACGTAGGAGACAGGAGCTATTGTTAGTGTCTGGTCTTGAATCCACAGCACATCAAGGAAGGAGGTTGGTGCTGGGAGACAGAGGCGGTGGTGAAGGAAACGTGTGTGTTACTGAGAGCGCATGCTGTCCTGGGGCCACCATTTAGTTCTGTCCCAAGATGCCCAGTGGTCAGGTTAGGGAGGGTGCGTACTTTTTGCATCTTCACTAAGTAGAATGTCCCCGAATATGGCTCTCTAATATATTTCATGATTGGAAAAAGTTTTAGAGGCTGGCTATGTGGCACAGTGGGTAAAGCTGCTGCCTGTGACGCCAGTATCCCATATGAGCACCAGTTTATGTTCCAGGTGTTCCACTTCTGACCCAGTTCCCTGCTAAAAGCAGTGGAAGATGGTTTAAGTTTGCATACACATGGGAGACTCAGATGGAGATCCTGATTCTGGTTTCTGCCTGGCCTAGTCCCAACCATTGCAGCCATTCGGGGAGTGAACCAATGGATGAGTTCTTTCACTCTCTCTCTCACTCGCTCTCGCTCTTTCTTTTTCTCTCTCTCTGTCTTCTCTCTCTCTCTCTCGTGCACTCTCTCTCTCTCTCTCCCTCCCTCTCTCCTTCTCTCTAACTCTGCCTTTCAAATAATAAATAAATCTTTTTTTAAAAAGTTTTAGGGAGTATACAAATATGACAGTTTCAAAATTGTTTTCTGCTCAGCATGATTAATTTTAATTCAGATCCTTAGAAAATGCCACTACTGGGGCCGGTGCTCTGGTGTAGTGGGTAAAGCCACCACTTGTAGTGCTTATGTCCCATATGGGCCCCAGTTCGAGTCCCGGCTGCTTCTCTTCCAATCCAGCTCTCTGCTATGGCCTGGGAAAGCAGTAGAAGATGGCCCAAGTCCTTGGGCCCCTGCACTCATGTGGAAGACCTGGAAGAAGCTTCCAGCTCCTGGCTTCAGATCAGCTCAGCTCTGGCCATTGCGGGCATTTGGGGAGTGAAACAGCAGATGGAGGACAGCTCTTGCTCTCTCTCTCTCTCTCTGGCTCTACTTCTCTCTGTAACTTTTTCAAATAAATAAAATATTTTTTAAAAAAAGAAAATGCCACTATTAGTTTTCATCACGTTTTTCTAGTCCTGCTAACCCATAAGTAGTGAGTTAATGTAACCTATCTGCATTTATGTATCACATTTTGCTCCTTCCTGAAATCTACCAAAACTTCAATAAGAGGAGTTTTAGGCAGACACGGAGAACAGGAGAGGGGGCAAGAGCAGAGAGATTGTATAAGCTGGAAAACTGTGGAAGAAGGGCAGGTGTTTAGCAAGGTAGTTAAGATGCCATTAGTACACCTGTGTCCCACATGGGAGTGTTCCTCCGTCCACATGGGAGCATACACCTGTGTCCCATATGGGAGTGTACGCCTGTGTCCCACATGGGAATGGCTACCTTTGGTACTCAGGTTTGCTCCTGACTCCAGCTTCCTGCTAATGTCTACCCTGAGAGGTAGCAATGATGGCTCAAGTAATTGGGTTCCTGCCACTCATGTGGGAATCCTGTATTGGGTTCCTGGTGTCCAACCTAAGCTCTGGCCACTGCAGGCTTTGCGGGAGTAAATCATCCGATAGCAGATCTCTGTCTGTATGTATGTCTCTGTCTCTCTGCCTCTCAAATAGGTAATTTTTTATGAAAGTAGTACAGCAAGTGGCAACCGATTGCAAAACTGAGAAAGCCAAGTCCCAAACACCATGAGAGAAACCTGAAACGCAACGTGATCTGTACCACAGAGCCCTCAAAAAGCACAGGAATTAGCAACACCAAAATAACTGAGGAAGTGGTGGTAGGGTGGGGGCTGGGGGTGGGGGAGGGGGAGGGGGCAGACGAGTGGCTACGATGATGAGGACTGTTGGAGAAGTAGTGATATCCCCAGGACAGCTCCTCACTGCCTGACTGCTAGGCAACCCATGCATGCACATATACATATTCTCAGACGTAAAACCTCTCCTGACATTGACCACCACTATCACCTTGAGGAACCAGCTACTGGAGGAACTGAGTACTTGGTGAGAAACAAGCAAAAGCCGAATGTAGGATACAAAAGCCAGGAAAGGGATGAAGGGGATTGCCAAGAGGTTGCTGGAGGTGGATCCCAGCGTGACAGCCATGAACTAGACTGAGATGGCAGCCAGTGCACACTGGAGCAGGGCTACGCAAGAGCCGACCGGACTGAGCGCTCTCATAGCCAAGACCCATGCTGTCAGTTCTACCTTCCTTTTTGCTGAGGATAGAATTCCCCCATGGGGACATGCTCACATTCTTTTCTGTCCATAGCTCATGAAGTTCCTCTTCTCTCTCCCTCCTCTGCTGCTTCACCCCAGAGATTTCTGCTTTGACCTACACTTTTTTTTAATAAGATTTATTTATTTGAAAGTCAGAATTACAGAGAGAGAGAGAGAGAAAGAAAGAGAAAGAGAGAGAGAGAGAGAGAATCTTTCACCTGCTACTTCATTCCCCAAATAGCCACAACGGCCAGAGCTGTGCTGGTTCTGAAGCCAGGAGCCAGGAGCTTTCTTTGGGTCTCCCAAGTGGGCGAAAGGGCCCAGGCTGCTTTCCCAGACACATTAGCAGGGAGCTGGATCGGAAGTGGAGCAGCCAGGTCTCAAACTGGCACCCATAGGGGATGCCGGCACTGCAGGTGGCAGCTTTACCCATTATGCCACAGAACCGACTGTTAGGAAACTGGCGCAGTTGTAGCCAGCTGGCTGCATAGCCCAGCTACCTGAGCCAGGCTCCACCCCCATCCTAATGGGATTCCCTGCTCCTGCTTCCCTGCCCGCCCTCAGGCAAAGTTTTAAAAGGGCCTGTTCCTGAACACGTGCTCTCTTGGCCCTTCTCTCCTGCTCTCTCTCGGTTCCTCTCTCTAGCCTCCTCCTCTGGGCTCTTGGCTCTTGGCCCTTCTCTCCTGCTCTCTCTTGGTCCTTCTCTCCTGCGCTCTCTTGGCTTCTCTTGGCTTCTCTCCTCCTGTCTTCTCTCTTCTCCCTCTTCTGTCTCTCTCTCTTACAGTCTCCTTCTCTCTTTTTCCTTCGCCGCCCCTTCACTCTGGTCTGTAGGGTGTTCCCCAATAAACCCTTTCCCTTACTCCGGTGTCCGGTGTGCTTTGCAACGGCTAACATTAAGATATAACACCGACCCCTGAAATATATTTGTAACTTGATAGGAAGGAGCTCATAGTGGAAAAAGAGGTTTAAAATAATCTGGGGGCGGGAGAGTAAGATTTCCTAGGATGGTTGGATGAGACCCACTAAAAGAACAATAAGACAGGTTTTAGAAGCAGAGTATATATGAAATAGGAACTGGCACTAGGGTGAAATGAGGAAAGTGCAAGTTGAGAAAGAGAGAGTTCCAAGCTCATTTACTAAGGATATTGGGTTTCCAGATTCACATTTCATTTAACTGTGAATTATTTAAATCCACTTTCAGCCAATTTCTGGAATGAGATCCCTTATATTATTTAATGTAATACTGTAACTCTCATGTTAAGCAAACATATTTTTAAAGATTTGTTTATTTATTATTTTTTGACAGGCAGAGTGGACAGTGAGAGAGACAGACAGAGAGGAAGGTCTTCCTTTTCCATTGGTTTACCCCCCAATGGCCGCTGTGGCCGGTGCACCGCACTGATCCGAAGCCAGGAGCCAGGTGCTTCTCCTGGTCTCCCATGGGGTGCAGGGCCCAAGGACTTGGGCCATCCTCCACTGCACTCCGGGCCACAGCAGAGAGCTGGACTGGAAGAGGGGCAACCGGGACAGAATCCGGCGCCCTGACCAGGACTAAAACCCGGTGTGCTGGCACCGCAGGCAGAGGATTAGCCTAGTGAGCCCGGTGCCAGCTAAGATTTATTTATTTATTTGAAAGTCAGAAGCAGAGAGAAAGAGAGAGAGGGGTCTTCCATCCGATGGCTCACTCCCCAATTGTCCGCAATGGCCGGAGCTGCACTGATCTGAATCCAGGAGCCAGGAGCTTCTTCTGGGTCTCCCACGCAGGTGAAGGGGCTCAAGGACTTGGGCCATCTTCTACTGCTTTCACAGGCCACAGCAGAGAGCTGGATCAGAAGTGGAGCACCTAGGCCTAGAACTGGTGCTGGCATTTCAGGCCAGGGAGTTAACCCACTGCGCTACAGTGCCAGCCCCAAACAAAAATATTTAAATTCAAGTGTCAACTGTCTTACCTCTCTCCTATCCGTTTGCCTCAATGACACATATCAATGTCTTAATTCTAGCATTGTCATTTTGGGTTGAAATTCTTTGCCTTTAAAAAATATAAGGATTTTTTTTCCCAATAGACTATTGATACTGTAGTTAAATTCAGAATCACTAAACACATTGAGATAACATTTTCCTTCATCCAATGCTCTTCCTGGAAATTAAACATTTTTAGGAACTAAATTATCTATTTCATTAAATCTAATAGCCACAGGAGTATTATTTAGTAAGAATCTCTAGTGAGATCATTAGCAACTTAGCAGTTATAATTCATGATTGCTAATTCTGCCTACTAAACATGAGAACAGGAATTGTGTTCATAAGTGGGGCCGACATTGTGGTATTGGGGGTAAATCTGCCACCTGCAACACCAGCATCCCATATGGGCAGCGTTTTGAGTTCCTGCTGCTCCACTTCTGATCCAGCTCCCTGCTAATGCACCTGGAAAAGCAGAGAAAGATGGCCCAAGTGCTTGGGCCACTGCACGCACTTGGGAGATCCAGATGAAGCTCCTGGCTCCTGGCTTCAGCCTGGCCCAGCCTCAGGACATTGTGGCCATTTGGGGAATGAACTAGCCAATGAAAGGTCTCTCTCTGTCGGTCTCTCCCTCTCTCTCTGTAACTCTGCCTTTCAAATAAATAAATCTTTTATATATAATATAAAACATGTGGTAGAGCCAGTATTATGGTGCCACCATAGATGGTGCCACCAGCTGTGATGCTGGCATCCCATATTAGAGCACCAATTTGAGTCCTGGCTGCTCTGTTTCTGATCCAGCTCCCTGGTCATGCACCTGGGAAAGCAGCAGAAGATGGCCTGGTATATGGGCCCCTCCACCTATGTGGGAGACCTGGATGGAGTTCCTCGTACCTGACTTTGGCCTGGATCAGTACTGACTATAATGGTCACTAGGGAGTGAACCAGTGGATAGAAGATCCCTCCCTCTCTCTGTCACTTTGCCTGTCAAATAAGTAAATAAACCTTTTTTTTTTTAAAGAAAAGTGTAGTATTTTTAGGGTAGCTGTATTTGTTGGAAATGGAGAAGAGAATATATAAATGGGTATCTTACATTGGATCATACATGGTGTATTTAAAAATGAAAAAAACTGGGAAACAGCATCTTTGTGCGCTTTTTGTTTGTTTTTGTTTTTGTTTTTGTTTTTTTCTGTCTTTTTTTATCCCCCAAAGTAACAAGATTTTACTGGGGACAGGACATCTGTCAGAACGGAAGGGACAGATAGAGTGAGAGTACCCAGTCACTCAGACTGGGAGGAAAGTGAGGTTACATGGTTGAATGGAGAGAATACACTCAGCAGGCCAGGTGATGACTCAGCGGAGAGCAGAGAGCTAAGTGCCTGTGTGCTCTGGATCAGAAGAATGACATTGAAGAAAAAATTATGGACTTGGGTTCATTTAAATTCTCTTGAAATGAAGTGTGCACACTGAAGAAGCTTTCTGTTAAACGAGGCAAACATGCTCGAGACAGGCCAGTGTCTTAGTGAAGAAATACTATTCTCTTGAAGGCTGTCTTTGACTAAGAACTTCTCAGTACACAACACTCCTCTGATCCTATTCAACATGACTGAAAAACTCCCAGGCATGATTCCTGCTGCGGAGAATTTGTGTGGAAGAGGAAATGAAAGGGCAATGTCTGCAGCGGTGTTCCCTAGGGCAGAGCCTGAGTGATTCAGGCGGAAGTGATTGATTGAGGGCGAACTGCCCGCAGGTGAAACTTAGAAGGGCCTGAGGGAAGCAGGAAAGAAAACAGAAGACATTGAAGTGGGTGACCTGCTTCCCCTCAGCCTGGGCCCCCAACTCTGGAGCTTGAGAGCTGTTGCAGACTTTTGTCTTTGATAGCCTCAGGTTGAGCAGAGTGGGGATAGGACAAAGCACTTCAGCTTCCAGACCTTGCCTGATGAGGCAGCTCCTGTTGGCCAATGGTGGACTTCAGTAGAGAGGTGTTGCTGTGAGTTCTTAGCAGACAACCCTCCGTGGGAGGATGGATAAATGGGCTATGTACGGGCAGTCCACAAACAGGGTCCACCACAGGTAAGGTTTTCATGTATGTGCCTTGCTTTACCCTAACATCTCACTATTCATTTTACTTTTTTTTTTTTTAAAGATTTATTTATTTATTTGAAAGACAGAGTTACAGAGAGGCAGAGGCAGAGAGGTCTTCCCTCCACTGGTTCACTCTCTATATGGCCACAATGGCCGGAGATGGGACGATCTGAAGCCAGGAGCCAGGAGCTTCTTCTGGGTTTCCTATGTGGGTGCAGGGGTCCAAGGACTTGGGGCATCTTTACTGCTTTCCCAGGCCATAGCAGAGAGCTGGATCAGAAGTGGAGCAGCTGGGACTCAAACTGGCACCCATATGGCATGCCTCACTGCAGGTGGCAGCCTTATCCACTATACCACAGTGCCTGCCCTCAGTATTCACTTTAATTTCACATTTTGACTCAAGAATATTTCTGGCGATAGCCACTAATACTCATATGTTAAAGGTGAAATCAAGGGGCTGACATTGTGGTGCAGTAGATTATGCCGCTGTCTGCAGCACCAGCATCCCATGTCAGAATGCTGGTTTCAGTCCTGGCTTCTCCACTTCCAATCCAGCTTCCTGCTAACATACCAGGGAAGGCAGTGGGAGATGGCTCAATGCTTGGGCCCTTGCCACATATGTGGGAGAACGGGACAGAATTTCAGGCTCCTCGCTTACATGTAGCTCAACCCTGGCTGTCATGACTGTGGGGAGCAATCCGGACTGGACTAAGTTACTGGAATTAAGACTTATTCTATGCATCTGTTCCCCCACAATATGGCGCTGGGAGAGAAGAAAACAGCTTCTACACAGCTGCCTCCAGTTCAGCTAATAAACTGTAGGACTTGCTCCTGATTGGAGGAGAGCAGCGTACTCGGCGTGTGGGCAGCCGAGTTAGGATTGGCGGAGGAGGACTATAAAGGAGGAGAGAGAGACCATGCACTGGGAACATCTAAGGGGAACATCTAAGGGAACACCTGTGCAGCCCCCGAGAGAGCCGGCCGGCGATGTGCCGCTCCCCTGCGGAAGTGGGGAATGTGGCAGGGGGAACCGCCCTTCCACGGAGGTGGAAGGGACAGTAGCCAACCCGGGAAGAACCAGCAGCAAACCCGGGGAAGGCCGAGCAGACGAAAGAACAGCGCAGGGTCCTGTGTCATTCCTCCACGAAGAGGGGGAGCGACAATGACCATTTGGGGAGTGAACTGGTGAATGAAAGATTTTCCTCTCTGTCTCTTCTTCTCTCTCTGTTGCTCTTTCAAATAATCTTTACAAAATAATTGGATTCTAATACTTAAACACTTTTTATTTAACATTGGAGCTCATTATTTAATACTTTATTACCTGTTTGAAAGGCAGAGTGACAAAGAGATAGAGATCTTCCATCCACTGGTTCACTCCCCAAATGGCTGCAATGGTCAACACTGGGCGAGAGAGAGAGAGAGAGAGAGAGAGACTCCCCAAATGCCTGCAAGAGTCAGGGCTGGACCAGGCCAAAGCCAGGAACCCGGAACTCCAACTGGGTCTCACATGTGGGTGACAGGGACCCCAGTACTTGAGCTGCTGCCTCTCAAGGTACACAGGAAAGAAGCTGAATCAAAGGAGCTGGGACTGCTACACAGGTACTCCAACATGGGATACAGGTGTCCCAAGAAACAGCTGATCACTAAACCTTATTTAATACTTTAATATTTTATTTATTTTTATTTAATATTTTATTTATTTTATTTTAAAGAAGCAATGGGAATAGGGATTTGGCCTAGCAGTTACCACACCTGTTAGGATGCCTGTAGCAGAGGGCATAGGTTCAAGTCCCTGCTCTGCTTCTGAGCAGCTTCCTGTTTATATGCACCTGGGAAGGCCACAGGTGATGGTTCAAGTAGCTGGGTCTCTGAACACCCATATAGGAGACCTGGATTGAGTTCCAGGCTCTTGCCTTTAGCCCGGCCTAGATGTGGCGGGGAGTGAGCCAGCAGACGGGAGATCTCTTTTGTTTCTACCTGTCTCTGCTTCTTTTTCTCTGTCTTTCAACAAAATTTTTTTAAATGTGTGTATACATAAAGAGCTAAATAAAAAGGTTAAATTGCTCTTGAAATTCAATTTAAGTAAAGCATATACTTGGGCCAATATATACCTGAAATCTTTCTAATGGTATTTTTAATGGTATTCTTACATTTTAACTGATACTAAAACAGTCTGGCTTTTTTTTTTTTTTTTTTTTTTAATTTGAAAGGCAGAGTTACAGAAAGGGAGTGAGAAAAACAGAGAGAGACACAGAGAGAGAAATCTTCCATCCACCACTTCACTCCCCAGTTGGCTGCAACAACAAGCACTGGGCCAGGCTGAATCCAGGAGCCAGGAGCTTCTTCCAGGTCTCCCTCATGAATGGCAGAGACTCAAGCATTGGGCCATCTTCTACTGCTTTCCCAGGCCCATTAGCAAGGAGCTGGATTGGAAGTGGAGCAGCCAGGACTCGAACCATTGCTCATATGGGATGCTGGTGTCCTAGACGGCAGCTTTCCCCATTATGCTACAATGCTGGCACAACTTCTTATGATTTTATGTTATTATATATTTTAACAAATACTGAGAAGTTTGGGTTCTCCTTTAATCAAATACTAAAGATCATGGGTTGAAGGCATTAAATGTTTGCCTTCATACAGTAAAATTCATAATACTACTGTATTCATCAGTGTCTCTCCTAAAACCATGTCATAGAAACAGAGCTATGTAGTGCAGGCTCATATGTTGTGCACTATCATGCCTGGGAAAATATATCCAAATTCATTTTTAAGGGCAAGGGTCAAACAGACTTTATGAAGGCTTCAAAATACTTGCATAGTATGCAATTTAAAAACAAAGACCATGGATATGATTTTATACAGTTGAAGGCAATTTGGGGCTTTTATACAAGCTGTCTCAAAACTCTGAGAGCAATTTTAAGACATCAAGCAAATGATAAATGTACTAGCTTCTTGGGACTTTTAATATAAGAGTTTTTAGGATGTTGGCTAAAAATTAAACTAAAAATTTTCTTGACAGATTAAAAAAAGAATTTTGGATCACAGGACAAATGCTGTTTGAAAATGGAATTAAATAATATTCTTTTGTAATTATATTCACAAACCAAGCCTGTGTATGACAAAATTGAAATATGTTGCAAAATTTGGATTCCTGGGCCGGTGTTGTGGGTAAAACCACTGCCAGGAATGCCAGCATTCCATTTGGGTGCAGGTTTGAGTTCTGGCTGCTCCACTTCTGATCTGGCTCCCTGCTAATGACCTGGGAAAGCAGCTGAGGATGGCCCAAATACTTGGTACCCTGTATCCACATAGGAGACCCGGATCAAGCTCCTGGCTCCTAGCTTCAGACTGGCCCAGCTCTGGCTGTTGGGGAGTGAACAAGTGGATGGAAGACCTCCCTCAATATCTCTCTCTTGCTGTCTCTCTGTAACTCTACTTTTTTTTTTTTTTTAATAAGTACACGTAATGGGAACATATTTTGAAACATGAGTTAGGGTTTCTTTTTTTTTTTTTTAAAGTTTTTATTTATTTATTTGAAAGTCAGAGTTACATAGAATAAAGGACAGGCTGAGAGAAAGAGAGGCCTTCCATCTACTGGTTCACTCCCTAGATGGCCGCAATGGCCAGAGCTGTGCTGATCTGAAGCCAGCAGCCAGCAGCCAGGAGCTTTCTCCAGGTTTCCCACATGGGTGCAGGGGCCCAAGGATTTGGGCCATCTTCTGCTGCCTTCCCAGGCCATAGCAGAGAGCTGGATCAGAAGTGGAGCAGCTGAGACTCAAACTGGCACCTATATGGTATGCCAGCACTGCAGGCGGTGGCTTTAGTCACTTCGCCACAGTGCCAGCCCCAACTCTGCCTTTCAAATTGTAAAAAAAAATTTATTCGTTTTTTAATTCTCCTGCATACAGAGCTTTAAATAGAAGAGAAGCTGCTAGAATAGAATCTTGCTTGTATTTCACAGGTATAACAATTATATTATTGGTAAAATTTCATGATTTAAGAAGACTTTGGGCCGGCGCCGCAGCTCACTAGGCTAATCCTCTACCTGCAGCGCCAGCACCCTGGATTCTAGTCCCAGTCGGGGCGCCGGAGTCTGTCCCGGCTGCCCCTCTTCCAGTCCAGCTCTCTGCTGTGGCCCGGGAGTGCAGT
Source organism: Oryctolagus cuniculus (assembly GCF_964237555.1). Taxonomy (NCBI): domain Eukaryota; kingdom Metazoa; phylum Chordata; class Mammalia; order Lagomorpha; family Leporidae; genus Oryctolagus; species Oryctolagus cuniculus. The sequence continues at coordinate 69,821,908 of NC_091435.1, read as the reverse complement.
GGAGGATGGCCCAAGTGCTTGGGCCCTGAACCTGCATGGGAGACCAGGAGAAAGCACCTGGTTCCTGGCTTCGGATCAGTGCAGCGCGCCAGCTGTAGCGGCCATTTGGGGGGGGGGGGGGTGAACCAACGGAAGGAAGACCTTTCTCTCTGTCTCTCTCTCTTTCACTGTCTATAATTCTCTCTCTGCACTGTGTAACTCTGCCTGGCAAAAAGAAAAAAAAAAAAAGAGAGAGAGAGAGAGAGAAGAAGAAGAGGAGGAGAAGGAGGAAGAGGAGGGGGAGGGGGAGGAGGAAGAAGAAGAGGAAAAAGAAGAAGACTTTGTCTTATTGTTAGAAATTATTCTTAGCCTGAGTCAGAATACATATTAATCAGCAAAGTACTGTTTTAAGAGGCATCTTTTTTTAAAATTATTTATTTATTTGAAAGGCAGAGTTAGAGAGAGAGAAGAATAGACAGAGAGAATCTTCCATCCGCTGGTTCACTCCCAGATGGCCACAACCATCAGGGCTGGGCCAGGCCGAGACCAGGAGCCAGGAGCTTCATTGAGGTCTCCCACGTGGGTGGCAGGGGACCAGGGACTTGGGCCATCCTCTGCTGTCTTCCCAGGTGCATTAGCAGAGAGCTGGGTCGGAAGTGGAGCAGCTGAGGCTGGAACCAGCACCCATATGGGATGCCAGTGCCACAGGCAGTGACTTAACTCACTATGCCACAGCAGAGGCACCTCTCTCCCTCAAACTTAATTGATAAACCTGATAATGCTGAGATTATGATAATACTAGTTAACATTTGAGAGACCACCTTGTAAAATTTAAGTCTCCTATGTTACACAGAGTAACGTTTCCCAAAACTCGCTCTATGGTAAGAATTAACTGGAATTTGGTAAATTGATTTCCCTACCCTTTCCCTTAACCAGAGATGTCAATTCAAGTTGGTTTGGGGCAGGGCTTGGGAACCATGTTTCTCATATTCAGACAAGTTTGAGACACAGCTGGTAAGGACATAATTATTTAAAAGATTAAACCTACTTTTAACAGTCATTCATTGTTACTTGAGGGTTGTTGATATTATATTCAGGTATAATAGCTACCCAACTACCTATTTATATCCAAGAGGCTATGCCACTGTGAATTAGACAGCATTTTATGCATTGTATAATAAAAGAATGTGTAGTCTGGTAAGCTTACTATTCTGAGAACACACTGTTCTTCAAATCCTGGTGAGCTAGCTGGCAAAGTCAGCTATTGGTTGCAAAGAGAACTTAAATCTCCTGAACTGAAAAATTTAAATCTATCACCACTGATAGATTGCAAGTTTACAAATCAAACAAAAACATTTATTATTCAATAAAACCTAAAAGTACTTTTAAACCACCACGATATATATAATATATACATACATACATACATATATATTTATTTATTTATTTGAAAGGCAGAGTTATAGAGATGCAGAGGCAGAGGCAGAAAGTTCAGTCTTCCATCTGCTGGTTCACTCTGCAGATGGCCGCAATGGCCAGAGCTGTGCTGATCCAAAGCCAGGAGCTGGGAGCTTATTCTCAGTCTCCCACAGAGGTGCAGGGACCCAAGGACTTGGGCCATTTTCTACAGCTTTCTCAGGCCATACTAGAGAACTGGAGCAGCCAGGACTCCAATTAGTGCCCATATGGAATGCCAGCACCACAGGTGGCAGCTTTACCTTCTACGACACAGTGCCAGCCCCACTATATATTTCTTAGTACAAAACCAGTCCAAGAGGTCTTAAATGTACCTTGTGAAAAAATTGCATGAATTTCAAAATGTTTTGCACCAAAGTAAACTTACCTTTTAATTCCATTTCAACTGACTTTAACTGTTATTCTAACATCAAACACCTATACATTAGTTTCATGTTTCTGAATTTTATTTAGATGGAACCATATAGTACATATTGTTTGGCTTCCTCAAACATTGTTTGTGGGGTTCATGCATATTGTTGCATTAAATCTGATTTTTGTGTAGTATTTCATTTTGTGAAAATTATGTGACTATACCAGTTTACTTCAATTCTTCCAAACTCCATTTAGGTCTATTATAAATAGTGCTGCCATGAACATTTTGGTATATGTCTTTTGGTGAATATATGGGTATTCTGATGCACACAGACCAAAAAATGAGATTCCTGGGGCTGGCACTATGGTGCAGTGGGTTAAGCCACAGCTCTAACACTGGCATCCCATATGCATCAATTTAAGTCATATGGTGGCCATTTAGGAAGTGAACCAGTGGATGGAAGGCCTCTCTCTCTCTCTGCCTTTCAAAAAAATAAATTTTTGTTTTTGACAGGCAGAGTTAGACAGTGAGAGAGAGACAGAGAAAGGTCTTCCTTCCGTTGGTTCACTCCCCAAATGGCCGCCACGGCCGGTGCACTGTGCCGATCCGAAGTCAGGAGCCAGGTGCTTCCTCCTGGTCTCCCATGCAGGTGTAGGGACAAAATACTTGGGCCACAGAAGAGAGCTGGACTGGAAGAGGAGCACCCAGGACAGACTCCGGCGCCCTGACCGAGACTAGAACCCGGAGTGCCGGTGCCGCAAGCGGAGTATTAGCCAAGTGAGTCGCGGCACCGGCCAATAAATAATTTTTTTTAAATAAAAAGGCAATGGGACTTCTGCATCATTAGGTATTACTAATTCAACTCTGTAGATTCTATCAACATAATTCTCCAAAGTGACTGTTACAGATTTACATCCTCTCCAAAAATGTGTTTCAGTTATTCCTCATGCTCACCAACATTTGGTATTCTCTCACTTTCCATTCTAGCCATTTAATACACTATTTAAACTCAGATACTTAATTTCAGAGTTAACTTCCGGGGGAATCTCAGGTTGACCTCTTAGAACTGTAGTAGCATTTTATCACATGCTACTTGAGAAAGTGTTCTTATGTGATAGCAATACACTAAAACTAGCATGCTAAAAATACCCGGATATTACCTAATGGATGAAAAATTACTCTCCCTCAAAAAATAAACCTTCCCACCACTTCTAAAGTATTTCTGTACATAAACTTGGCCCTCCGTGGTAAGAGTTATTCATCCTCCACTTCTGTCATTGCTTCAGAAATGGGTCCTAGGTAACACATGAATTTGCTGTGATGCATGTTGCTACACTGGATTTTAAATCGTTCATTTGGCTTGCAAAAATCATGAATTATAAAGCTTTAATTCACTTGCCAAAAATTGAAACGAGTACCACTTATCTACTTTAATTGGGAAGTGAATTTTTAGAAACCATTCACTTTTAAATTTAAAGTGGAATTCTGTGTACTCTATTTCCAAATCATAATGGAATACGATTATAGGACTTTACAGGCTATAATGAGGGTTCCATTTAAGATATTAAGTAACTGCCTATAAATGGACGAGTTCCCAGCTCCTGGCTTCAGCCTGATACAATCACCTGTGTTCAGCAGATCCAGTCCTGGCTGTTAAGAGCATTTGAACCAGTGGGTGGGAGACCTCTCTCTGTATCTCCAATAAATAAACAGGATAAGGTGTCATGTTTTCTATTAGATTCTAGCCCCTCCCCAAAAAAGAAAAAACAAAACTATGTTAATTTAAATCCACTTTTTATTCTTTCATAGATTTTTTTTTAACAATTATACACAACTTTTAACATAAAGAGTGAAATCTCAAGGATAGAGAGGCAATACATAGATAGCCTCTTCTCTTCGTTCTTTAGGATGGAAGGAAATTTCCGAAGGGTACAATGTGTGAGATTTAACACTGGAAAAATACATATGAAACTTGTTTAACTGGCTCCTGTTTTGGACCAGGTACAGCACAATAAATATAGAACTGCATCATCTTTTTAAAAGAGCGTTGTAATTTTAACACATTCTTACTAAAGGAATACGATCAGTGACCAGTCTGAAATCCTACAACATACAGGTGAAGGGACGCGTACAGTGAATATCTGAGCAGTTTCTCTGGCATCTTCACACTCATACATCAGCATTCTTAAAGGAGTGAGAATGGACATCTCAAATTAAGAACAAATAACAAACTTGGGCAAATGTTCTTTGCATCGTTTGCTACTATCATCATCCTAGTTTGTTGGTAGGTTTAAGGTAGGAGTAGAATGTTTTTGAAATCCCTTAAATTCCCACTAGTCCTGCAGCCTGTGGGTCAGAGGCCACTTTGGAAGCAAACTGATTAAGCAGCACCATTAAATCCACATTTCAACATCATTGCATAATTTTTTCTGTCAATATTCTGAAAGGTTAGAGAAAGTTCCTTGGAAGAACACCTTCCCTGATTAGCAGGCCACTACAAAAACATGTAATCTGCAAGGATTTAAACAAAACTGTATCTGAATTCTTTACTGATTGCACCTTTCCTTAACAGACCAAAAGAAATGCATTACCTAGAAATTTAAGTAATATGTTGAGGCATAAAGTCCTTTATTTATGCTATTACATTTGAACATTTGAGACTGTTTGTCGTGCTCACACATCCTTTCCTCTTCCCAAGGAGTAAGCAATGGTGCCAGCACTATTGGTTAAAAAAACTTAATGGGAAAATGTTGCTCTCAGGTGAGATGGGATGAAATGATCTTTTTTCACATGACCCAAATTCTGTCACCAGCAGATACAAGAATTAATTTCATCTCTACTAAACAAAATGGAAACTGTCATGTTGCTAGGGCCAAAGATAAACTGAGGAACCTTTTGAGTCTGAATCAAAAACCACGTGAAAGAAAGCCATGTTTTCTACAATTGGTAAATTGGTTGTTTCAAAATTCAGCACGTAAGCAAACATACAGACATGACACATGTCATTACTCTGTAAACACAACACGCCGCTGGCCCCAGCAATCATTACAGCCCAGCTGATCCTTGAGGGCACACTCAGCCTTTAATGTCTACTGTGTATCTGCTCTGTGGCATTTTACTTCCCATCACACTGCCACAGGATTCTTACAAGCCTGGGCTGCTAAGACGTTTAAGGAAAAAAAAGAGGGTATGATGTGGATCACATTTCCAGTGATTGTTTTAAACGTCATTTTAAAAAGCATTTCCTAGCAATGCAACATATAATAGTCCTTGATACTGAATTTTTCCTACTGAAATAAAGTAAGCTTTACTAAGATGATGTTAATTGAAGTTTGACCACCTGACTTTTTACACTTTTTGAAAAGGTACTGATTCACATATTGTGCTGAGCTCCACAAATGCCTGTTTTAAAAACAATATAGTTCCCCATAAGTATTCCTGATTTATATGGGGGAAGTAATGCATAATTGGAACATTAGTCATTCTTTTTTTTTTTTAAAGTAAATATTTCCTGCAAAGCAGAAACTTAGCAAGATGCTAACCTGCAAATGACCTTACCACACAGATACTGAGGCATTTCACAAGTGCCGAACAAAAAATATAGAAATCTTGCCTTGCGTTGCAAATCCATTGCAAAGAGAATACATGCAGTAGTCCTGTATACAATTTAATGCAGAAAAGGAAAGGGCAAACTTAGGACAAGGAGGGTTTTCACCCTACACACACGTTTACAGTAGTGTAGCCATTATATATCATATTTACTACATTCACCACTTGGGTTAAAGGGGCAGAGAGGTCCTTCAAACACTAGAACAAAGGAATGTTTGTTTTACTTTAAGACCTACCAAATGAAACAGGGAAACAAATGATAACACACATAGGCACTAGTCTCAAAGCTTCACAATAAAGAAGTAAGGGTTTGAGATGAGAAATTTAGGAAAATATACACATCAGTCTGCTGAGGAAAAAGATGAAAGAAATCACAGTTCTAATCTTCAAGGCTACGGAATGCATTCTGCATATCTTCAAGAAGTTGTGCATAGTCACTCTTGATTTTTGCCTCACCGTCTTTCACTGGATCCTGAAGAAAAGACATTACAAATTCAATTTACCTTTGGAAAATAATTTTCAGAATGTGAGGACCAGGGTAAGTGTGGCAAATTTAAAACACTTTAATCATTTTGTATTTTGCTTGCTAACTGCATTTAAAGACCAATGGATTTATCCGCTACCATGTGTACAGTAGTGTGAAAGTACAGTTATCATATATTAGATGCACAAGAATGCTTGTATATGATAATTGTGAGTTAATTTAGTCAAATGAGAATTTTCTATCCAAGGTCTAGTAGTATCATAATGAGATAGAGAAGTAAAATTTGGAAAATAATCTCAAAATGTACCATACTTAAAAATCTTTACAGAAAGCAACTTAATTGAATACCATGGATAAAAGAGAATTTAAAATGTTCAAGCTCTTTGACCCAATAATTCCACTTTTAGGAATCTATGCTAAGACAACATACAAAACCAATGACATGAACAACCACATGACTTTCTGACACTAACAACTGGAAATTTCCTAACGCCTAAAAATAGGAAAATAATACTTTTCAGCTATAAAATGCTAAAGAAGATTATTTAATAATATTTAAAAATACCCATAATGTTAATTTGACAGCACATAAATAGAAAATGAGATATCATCTTTATTCACACAACCAGAAATCATCACTATTACTGGTATAAAAGAAATGATTTCTTAAGACAAATTGAACATCAAATTAAACATGGAAGTTTTTTGTAACCCAGTGTTTTCTTTTTTTTTTTTTTTTACATTCTGTACCATGAATATATCTCCATGTCTTTGAAAAAAGATGTTAATGTCTTCATGACACATTATTTTATGGACATACCATAATGGATTGCTGGCTCTTTTTGGGAGGCACAGAGAGGAAGAAACAGAGGGAGAGGGAGAGAACAGAGAGAAAGCATATGTACCACCATCTACTGGTTCACTCCCCAAATGGTCACAAAACCAAGGGCAGGAGCCAGGAACTCAATCCAGGTCTCCCTCTTGGGTGATAGAAACCCAATCAGCTGAGTCATCACTGCATTAGCAGCATCTGCATTAGCAGGAAGCTAGAATCAGGAGCTAGAGCTGGGCATTGAACCCAAGTACTCCAACTTGTTACGTGGTCACCTTAAAAAGCTAGGTTAAACACCCACCCCTTGGATGACATTTTAAAAGTTTAATAAACAACCTTTCACATATATCTGCATCAAAAATCTGATTATTTCCTTGACCAATATCTCAAAGTGGAATGACCAGGTCCTGAAAAGTATTTTTTTTTTTTTTTAAGTTTTACTTAGGGCTGGGCCAAGTCAAAGCCAAGAGCCTGAAACTCCACCCAGGGTCTCCCACATGGGTGCAGGGGCCCAAGTATTTGGGCCCTCTGCTGCTGCTTTCCCAGGTGCATTAGCAGGGAGGTGGATCAGAAGCTGACAGCAGCTGGGACTTGAACTGGCATCCATATGAGACACTGGTGTTGCAGGCAGAGCCTTAACCTGCTGTGCCACAATACTGGCCCCCTCAAGAGTGTTAATATTTTTAAATTATTGGTACAATAAGGGCTTGTATGTGCAAGTTTATTTTTAAACTATAATGTAACACACTATATGAATACAATACTTTAACAATTTATGTAAAGAGAATCATTCCCAATGGGTGATTAGTAAATATACCTGGATATTGTGACTTAGAGTTAATTCAGCTTATCAAATATTCTAAAAACAATCTATGTATTTGAGGTCCTACCAACAATTTCATTTAACTATTTTCACTTGTGTTTCTCTGTTCTAAAAGTACAAGAGGCCATGCAACAGTTAAAAATAATGTGTAACAGATGCTATCTGAAATAAGTAAACAGAGCAGACGTCATTTCAGAGAACACAGGTGGGGAGATGGTAATTGGTACCTGATGTAAGGTAATTGCTGCTCAGAAATGAATTTAGCTCTAAACTGCCTGACGGCCAAGACAAACGGGACAACACATCAGCATTTATTTTAGACGTGACATACTGTAATTCATTAGGATTCCAACTTGAACTTAACTTTGAAGACTATGCTGGCTTTACATAACTCTGACCATGTGTACAATGATAAATGTAACTATCCCATATCAGGTTTGCAAGTCAAGCAGTTATAAAATTTAAAGAGAAATATTTTGTACTAAAAAAGTTATAGCTGAAATGAAGTTATACCTTGAATTTCATGGAAGAAAGTTTATAGAGGATCTCTCCCATGTGTTCACGGATATTGGACCACGTGATTTTATTGTCACTCTGGGCAGTGGTTTCAACAGCTCTACGGGCCATATCATAAAATGCAATCATGTTGGACAGCATCCCTACAGTCTTGTAGAATGGGCAGAACCTAGGGCAAATGAAGGTTAAAAAGAAATGAACAAACTCCAAAGCGGTTCATATCTTATATAAAACTATCTATAAATACCAGAGAATTGGCTTCTTCATCTAAATGTGCAAATTGGATGGCATATATATTGGATGCCACATAAGGGATGGAAAAGAGGAAGACCAGTAATTACTTACCCAAGCCTTTGGACAGAGCTAGTTCATGATATGGGATGTACGGATAGAGGAAGGCATATATTGTTTATTAAGAGTGATACTGATTTTTCTCCAATGAAATCAACACAGGAGGAACAATGAAACAGTATTGCTACAATCTAATGAGTCTCCAAGGGTTCATTTTTATACAAAGCAGTTAAATAAGTAACCCACATGGTAAAATAACAGAGTTGTAAAGGCTCCCTTGTGATAGGTTAAGGTTTAATGAATAATGGGAAAGCAGGAAACTCTAACTTTCTAAAGTTAGTAATAGCCTTTTTCCCTTTAATGTGTTTATTTTCATTTACCAATACTCCTCCCCTACCTTTTTAAAATTTGACAGAGAGATAGACAGAGAAACCCTCCCATTCACTGGTTCACTCCCAGAATGCCCACGATGGGCCTGGCTGGGGCTGAAGCTGGGAGCAGGGAACTCAACCCAGGTTTCTCACACAGGGAGCAGAACCTCAGTCACTTGAACCATCACTGTTGCCTCTGAGGATCTTCATTAGCCAGAATCTAGAGTAAGGAGCCAGAGCTGGGAATTGAACCCCAGGTACTCCAATGAGGGATGCGTGTCTTAACTGGAGGTTAAACAACACCCCTCCTCTCCTTAAACAACAACAAACTGTCCTTTCAATAACAGACACATGAGTGAATATTCAGCTTGGATAACACATTTATATCAACTTTCTGACACGTTTAAACATTTTGCATATACCATTTCACCTTATTACACCCTTTCCAAAGAAGTTTCCTCTTGTTCTCTTTGTGTGGGCGGTTCCTGGAGCTTCTCAGGTTCCTGACACATGGCAGATGTTTGAGGTTTATGACATGTTGGCATATTTTCTGCTTGTCCTACAGTCTGGCAATCCTTCTGTTTGCTCAGTTCCCTCTCTGTTTCTGATATGGAACCAACTATGATTTGAAGGAGAAAAGCTAGCCTGGGATGAAAGGCCTCAAATTCTTGATGTTTAAAAGAAATAGGAGCTTTAAACAAGCAAAGAGAGTAGCAAAGCCAATAATGAAAAGAAGTGAATACTAGGTCAGGGTGGCAGGAGCGCTTAACACAGACTTTGGCAGAGCGAAGCGTAGGGCTTGTGAGAAGTGAGACAGGAAAGTAGAGTGTCATTATTTAGGAAACGAGTGAAAGAGAATGAGTCCTGGAAAGAAGTGAGGAAAGCCTCTGAGGGAAGTCAATTTAATTCTAGACGGATGTACAAGAGTAAAAAAGCTCACAGAAAATACATATTATGAAAAACCACGCACGGATTTCAAAACCTTTTTGTATCAAAATAAACTCATTTAACTCCATTTCCCATGAATTTTTTGAAGTTTTCGTGTGTATGAGCAAAAATTATTGTCATAACTGGACAAGTGAGCCAATTAAGTAAGGGTGAGGCATAGTGCATCATTAAAGTCTGCTACAAACATACAAAACAAACCAATATACTCAGTCATAGTATATCTGAATGAGAAAAAGTGATTTCTATTTATCTTGCCATAACACACTTCATGGGGTCTTAAAAAGGTCATGGAAAATATCAATTATGAAAAAAATACACAGATTTCAAACACTTTCGTACAAAATGAACTTTTATTTAAAAAGATTTATTTATGTATTATTTATTTGAAAGGTATAGCATCAGAGAGAGGAAAGGAGACCTTCCATCTGCTTGTTCACTCCCCAAGTGGCTGCTATTTAAATACTATCCCTGTTATTGCCAGGTTTGGTCCAGGCTGAAGCTAAGAGCAAAAACGTGATCTAAGTTTCCTATGTGGGTGGCAGAGACCCAAGCACTTGCACCATTATCCACTGCCTTCCCAGGCTCCTCAGCAAAAGGCGCTCGACTGGAAGCAGCACAGGAACTTGAACCAGCCCTCTGATATGTGAAGCCAGCATTGGAAGCTGCAGCTTAACCCACTGTACCATAATGCGAGCCCCTAAACTTGACTGTTCACTCCATTTTCCAAGAACTTTTTGAAGCACCTTGTTAGTAAAATGGCGCACAGTCTCATCTATGGCTCAATGTACACCTTAGACATCATCTGAGACTCTAGACCCCTCCACCATTGCTGGAAGCCAGGTGGCCAAATGGCCCAACCACTGGCATCAGCTCCACCCCAACCTTAATGGGATTCGCTGCTCCTGCTTCCCTGCCCACCCCCACACCCCAAGCAAAATTTTAAGAGGATCTGTTCCAGAGCACGTGGCTTTCTTTCTCTCCGTCTCGTGATCTCTCTCCCTCACTCTCTCTGTCTCTTGATCTCTCTCTTACAATCTCCTTCTCTCTTTTTCCTTCTTTGCCCCTTTCCTCTGGTCGGTCGGGTTTCCCCAATAAACTCTTTCCCTTACTCCGATGTTTGGTGTGTTTTGTGGTAACCTTATACACTTCAAATGAAATTTCAAATTTTATCTGAAAATCTTCAAATAAAAAAGGTAATCAATATACCTTACCTGTCATAAGGAGTATATCCATTTTGTTGTAGGAAGTCATCTTTGATAAGTTTTGCTACCTCCAGAGTGATTTTATCTGTTTCTGCCAAAGACGCCTAGAAGACAAAATGAGATATTTTTAGAAATTTACTTCCTCAATGCAGGTCTAATGGTAGCAATGGATCAGCAAGTGGAAACTATACACATAGTTAACACATGGTCACCAATCATTAATAAATTCACTTTGTAATTGCCTTTTTTTTTTCATTTAAAGATTTGTTTATTTGAAAGGTAGAGTTAGAGAAAGAGAGAGAGAGAAGGAGAGACAGAGAGATTGTCCAATCTGCTGGTTTATTCCCCAAATGGCCGCAATGACCAGGGCTGGGCCTTACAGAAGCCAGGAGGCAGAAGCTTGGCAACTGCTTGTGATGAATGGTTTTACTAACTGTGGTAAAGAGCACATAATAGAAAATTTACCACTATACCTATTTTTAAGCATACAGTTTGCTAGCATTAAGTTTATTCCCATTGATGTGAAACAGTCTCTGTGGGGAGCAATCCGGACTAGACTGAGTTACTGGAATTAAGACTTATTCTATGCATCTGCTCTCCCACAATATGGCGATGGGAGAGAAGTAAACAGCTTCCGCACAGCTGCCTCCAGTTCAACTAATAAACTGTAGGACTTGCTCCTGATTGGAGGAGAGCAGCGTACTCGGCGTGTGGGCAGCCGAGTTAGGATTGGCGGAGGAGGACTATAAAGGAGGAGAGAGACGGCATGCACCAGGAACATCTAAGGGGAACATCTAGCTGAAGGAATACCTGTGCAGCCCCCCAGAAAGCCGGCCGGCGGTGTGCCGCTCCCCTGCGGAAGTGGGGAATGTGGCCAGGGGGAACTGCCCTTCCACGGAGGTGGAAGGGATAGTAGCCAACCCGGGAAGAACCAGCAGCAAACCCGGGGAGGGCCGAGCAGACGAAAGAACAGCGCAGGGTCCTGTGTCGTTCCTCCACGAAGACGGGGAGCGACAGTCTCCAGAATTTTCCTTTTGCACATCTGAAACTCTCCTCATTAGACAGTAACCCATGTCTCTTCCCTCTTGCCGGTTCCTGGTAATCATTCCTCTAACTCTCTGTTTCCAAGGATCTATTTTAGATAACTCCTCTAAGTGAAATCATACAGTGTTAGGCTTTTTGTGGCTAGTTTATTTTGCTTAACACAATGTCCTTAAGGTTCATCAAGTTACAGCATGTGACTGATTTCCTGGCTTTTAAATAATACCCCACTGCATGTCTACCTCACATTTTGTTTATCCATTCATCCACAGATGTACCTCTGGGTTGCTTTCCCTTCTTGGTTATTGTGACTAATGCTGCTATGAACACTGGAGTGCAAACTGGCTGCTGCTCATTTCCTGAAATGCTTCTTTACATACTGGCTTGCTAAATATTTGAATTCTCAGTCTTAAGTCTATTTCACAGAAATCTATAGAACCCAGTTAACTCTTTTTTTTTTAATACTAGGCAGTGTTTAAAACTATGAAGTATAGTATGCTTCACTTTTTAAATATTAGTGTCTCAAAAGCCATAACTTTTGCAATCACCTATCAGCCTTGAGAGATAATAGCACTATAGCTAACAAACCAGTAAAGATTTCTTGGGCGTTGTGAGGGGAAAGAACAGGCTCATTGAGTTAATTACCCTCTTGTATTATTTCGATGCAGAGTTCCCTGTCTTCGGTTTTTTATTTTCCTTTTTTGAATTTAAATCCCTTTTACCTCTATTCTTTTCAACCTATAAAAATGTGTTCTGTGTATACGCTTTCATTTGCATTCCTGTGAAATGTATATTTTATACTGTCCAAATGCTTTTAGTTATGTAGAACATTCTTACTTGTGTCTTCAGCATTTTTGTTAAGATCCATCCAGGTCGCTGGGTGCCATGTGGTCTGTGCTTCCAACTCCTGTACTGTTTATTCTCTGTGGCGTGTCTCCTTCCTATTTCACCTTCCATCTTCTGCCCCCAGTAGAGTACATTCCGATTTCCCCTCATTCCCTGACACCACAAACGCCCTTTAGGGTCTGCCTGAGAATGTCCTTGGAGATATTATCCAGAAGCAGAAGTGCCAGTCTCAGGGCATGCAAGCAAGTCCTAGGAGAGCACTGCCCAGCATGGCAGCAGGTGATATGCCCACCACAACGCCTGGCAGCACTCAATGTTCTCGTTTTTGCCTTTCTAACTGGTGCAATGGATCTCATTACTGTTGGAGTGGGTCTCCACAGGCCTGTTAGCCTTTTGAGTTTCCTCTTCTATCAGCACTTTGCCCTTCCCCTTGTTCAGCTTTCTGTCAGTGTTCCAAGTTTCTTGTTAACTTACAGGAGATCTCTGTGTATGTCACGGACTTCCCCCAATTTGTCTTTGGTCTATTAACTTTACCCATGGTAGGCCTTTGCTTGTTTCTCCAAATAGTAAACAGCTTTCCCACACTGACTAAAAACATCCATCTTCCCCTCGCTGGGTTTATGGAATCATCTTTGCAGTATCAAGGATCCACATATATATGAGTTTGTCTCTGTTCTATTCCACTGATCTGTTATTTCACCAGTATCACTGTTTTATTACAATGATTTTATATTAATAACCATTGGGGAGGAAGATCCCTCTTTACTCTTGTGAATCTTTGTGATGTTAATCATTTGCTCAGAAGACTTAACAGGAAACTTGATTGGCATCACTCTGAACTTACAGATTAAAAAGAAGTGGTATCTTTCGAATACACCATCCCATCCAAGAGCATGGACTGTTTTTAGATTATCTTCTGTTTTATTTATTAGTTTAACAATGTTTTCCATAGAAGAAATGTATATTTCTGGTTAGTTCCTATACTCTAGTTTTTCTTACCACTGTGAACATCTTAATTTTGGTTTTATCATCTAATCAGCATTGCTAGTAGTGAGACATTTTCTTTATTTGTGTTTATCTTCAATCAGGACACTCTCACCAAACTCCTTAAGTAAAATGTGTTCCCTAGGTCTTAATATATTACTTTTAATAAATTAAAGAAGTTACTCTCTATTCCTTGTTTGCTAAGAGGTTTCTAAAAATTACAAATAAGGGAGTGGCATTGTGAATATAGTGGGTTAAGGCTGTTGCCTGAGACACTGGCATACAATATTAACGCCAGTTCAAGTTCTGGCTGCTCTACTTCCAATCTAGCTCCCTGCTAATCCATCTGGGAAAGCAGAAGATGGCCCAAGTGCTTGTGTTCTTGCCATTCACGTGGAGACCCAGATGGAATTCCAGACTCCTGGCTTCAACCTGGCCCAGCCCTGGCCACGGCGGCCATTTGGGGAGTGAACCAGGGGATGGAAGATATCTCTGTCTCTAACTCTGTTTTCAAACAAATAAATAAATCTCTAAAACAAAATCACAAAAAAGTAATGAACTTGAGACATTTTACCTACATTGAGACAGAATTTTTCCATTACATAGGTTACATTAGTGAATTATAATAATACTTTTTTCTTTGTTGAATCACATTTGCATTCTCCTGACAAATTTTACTTGCTCAGAAGTATTATTATCTAGAATACCCTACTGGGACTAGGAAAGCTAATTTTTAATTTTTATACTACATTTATAAAGAAAATTGTCTATAATTCTATTTTCTTGTATTGCCTATATGTAAAAGTTTTCTGTTTCTTACTCCTGCTCATAGCTCTACAGTACTTTTGATAATTGATACTTACTATAATATTATGTATTAAATATAGGTACTTTAAAAATTTTGGTGCAAAAAAATTTGAAATCCATGCAATATTTCATAATACATATTCTCCATGAACTTTTTGAAGACCCTTTATATACATGGATTTCAAAATTCTTTGCAACAAAATACACTCATCTTTTGATTCTAGTTTTCATGACCTTTTTGAACTATCTTCATACATGTATCTATGTATATTAGCTATGTAATAATACTATCTTTTGTTGGAAAAATTAGGGGATAACTTCCTAAGATCTAATAAAAAGAACAGAACCAGATAGCATTGCATACTATCTGAGAAGTCATTCAATTTTGGGATCTGATTTGGCCAAATTTAATTGTACCATCTTCCTCTGAAACATCAAGACAGAGACACAAGCATGTAAGTCACTTCATTAAGCACAAGGAAAAGCTCATTATTGGAGGACTAGAAAGCTGTAGTTCTGATTGCTAGCCCTAGTGCTCCTACAAAAATTCTTATCTCGTGCAAGGGTTAAAATGCTGCTTTCAGGACGCCCAGATCATATATCTGAGTGCCTGGGTTCTCGTCCTGGCCCCACTTCTGTCTACCTGCCTATCAGCACACAACCTTGAGCCATCATCTACTGCCATCCCAGACTAGGAAATCTAGATTGAGATCTGGGCTCCTAGTATTTGCAGATTGAACCAATGGATGGAAACTCTATTCTTGTTCATCTCTGTCTCTCTACCTTTTCAGATAAAATGAAAATAAATAAATAAAAAATTTTAAAATATATACTATCAGATTCTACTTTGTTTGGTGATGGTTACATTGCATTTCAAGAAACAAAAGTAAATCAAGTGTTTCTTTCTCATCTATAATATACCAAGGACTATGCTAAGCGCAATAAAGAATACAAAATTTCAAGTAATTTAAAATATTTAATAAATATTTACTATGCTATTCAAGAATCTGCATCTGTATGGTTTTACTTGTCCTTGTTAACACTCCAGTGTAACCCACAGATCTATCCTGCATGGTTTTAAGAACTCACCTTTCCCACAAGCTGTACAATCTCCGCCAGGTCCTCTTCTTCCTGCAGAATCTCCTTAGCTTTGGTCCTCAGAGGAACAAACTCTGTGAAGTGTTTGTCGTAGTACTCATCCAAGGCCCGCATGTACTTGCTGTAGCTGATGAGCCAATTGACAGAGGGGAAATGCTTACGTTGAGCTAGTTTCTTATCTAAGCCCCAGAACACCTGATTAAAAAAGGAAACACAAAAATGATTTTGCTTAAAAAATAAGTTTAAAAAAAGCATTAAAGTATTTGCTTGTGCTAAATATGCAATTCTATTCTTCATTGGTAAAGTGATAATCTTTTTAATATAAGACAAGTATAATTGAAATAGAATAAAACTTACAGAAAATATCAATTTTAAAATGTATTCCTTTCATTTTCAGGTTGGGAAATACCTACAAATCAAATTAAAAATTTATCTGATTTCCTTAATAGTATATCAAATCTGATAGCAAAAAGGAAAATTAATTGAGTTTTTTTAAAGATTTATTTATTTGAGAGGAAGAGTTATAGACAAAGGGAGAGATAGAATGAAAGGTCTTCCATCTGCTGGTTCACTCCCCAAATGGCTGCAACGGCTGGAGCTGGGCTGCTCTGAAGCCAAGAGCCAGAAGCTTCCTCCAGGTCTCCCACATGGGTGCAGGGGGCCAAGCACCTGGGCCATCTTCTGCTTTTCCAGGCCATTAGCAGAGAGCTGGATTGGAAGTAGAGCAGCCAAGACATGAATCGGTATCCACATGGGGTGCCAGCACTGGAGGTGGAGGTTTAACTTACCATGCCGTGGTGCTGGCCCCTAATTGACTCTTTCAGGGGCTAGCATTTGGTGCAGTGGTTAAGAAGCTGCATGGGATGTTCACATCCTAACTTAGAGTCTGGGTTTGAATCCTAGCTCCACTCCGGATTCCAGTTTCCTGATAATTTGCCCCTGGGAGGCAACAGGTGATAACTCGAGGAGCTGCGTCTCTGCTACCCACATGGGACATCTAATTGCATTCCTGGCTTCCGACTTCAGCCTAGTCTAGCCCAGCTGCTGTAGGCATTTGAGGAGTGAATCAGCAGACAGGAGATTTCTTTCTGTGTAAGTCTCTCTATCTGCCTTCCAAAAAGAATTTTTTTATAATTAAAACAAGAGACTATTATGGGTTAATATAAACACTGGTACCAGAAGGGGCTTATTGAGATGGTACAGATTTAAAATTTCTAAATGTTCAGATTAAATCAGTTCCCCATCACTAAGGCCCAATTCAGTGAGACTGATTAATCATTTTGCTAATGCCAATCATTCACAGGTATCTGACAGATTTAAAACTTTGTTCCTCTCCTTCTTAGAATTTAAAACCCAAAATTGTAGCAAATGTTAAAGACTTTCAGAGTTGTAAATTTAGTCTTTGTCACTTCATTATTTCATTTTGCATAGTACTCTACATTTTTGGTCTGTTTGTTCCTTTTTTTTCTCTCTTTAGCATTTTCTTTTCTTTTTTTAAAGTTATTTATTTATTTGAAAAGCAGAGTTAGAAAGAGAGAGAGAGAGAGAGAGAGAGAGAGAGAGAGAGACCTTTCATCCTCTGGTTCACTCTCCCAAATAGAGGCAATGACCAGGGCTGGGTCAAGAAGAAGCCAGGAGCCAGGAGATTCTTACTGGTCTCCCAGTGTGTGCAGGATCCAAGTACATAGGCCATCTTCTGCTGCTTCCCCAGGCACATTGGCAGGGAGCTGTATCAGAAGTGGAGCAGCCGGGACTCAAACCAGCGTCTATATGGGATGCTGGCACCATGGGTGGCAGCTTTACCTGCTATGCCACAGTGCATGTCCTGGTATATTTGTATCTATAACTAGGATTACTCTGACTTAAAGAACCATATTAGGCCAGTGCCGTGGCTCAATAGGCTAATCCTCTGCCTGCGGCGCCGGCACACCGGGTTCTAGTCCCGGTTGGAGCGCCGGATTCTGTCCCAGTTGCTCTTCTTCCAGGCCAGCTCTCTGCTGTGGCCTGGGAGTGCAGTGGAGGGTGGCCCAAGTCCTTGGGACCTGCACCCACATGGGAGACCAGGAGAAGCACCTGGCTCCTGGCTTCGGATCAGTGTGGTGCGCCGGCTGCAGCGGCCATTGGGGGGTGAACCAATGGAAAAGGAAGACCTTTCTGTCTGTCTCTCTGTCTCTCTCTCTCTCAACTGTCCACTCTGCCTGTCAAAAAAAATTAAAAAAAAATTTAAAAAGAACAGTGTTAGTCTTACACACTAGTAATATTTGGCTATCTGGATGTATTTTCCATTTACATATTATTAAATTTATTACAAACTCAAGGTAATAAACTAAGAAAAAGCAGACCATATTATTTAAGACTCTGAAAATGAGGTAAATATTCTGTTTTTCCCATTTAAATAACACACATACTCATGAATATATCAATCTTTTTCTTTACTAAAGCTCTGGTTTGTACATATCTTTATTTAGGCTTCTTTATTTTTAAAAGGATTTATTTATTTGAAAGGATTTATTTATTATTGAATAGATGAGGCAGAGAGAAAGAGAGAGAGAGAGAGAGAGAATAGAGAGAGAATCTTCCATCTGCTGGTTCACTCCCTAAATGGGCTGGGCTGACCTGAAGCGGGGAGCTTCTTTCAGGTCTCCCATGTGAGTGCAGGGGCCCAAGTACTTGGGCCATCTTCTGCTGCTTTCCCAGGCCATAACAACAGAGAGCTGGATCAGAAGTGGAATAGCTACTGCAGGTGCAGGCTTTATACGTTACGCCACAATGCTGGCCCTTACTTAGGCTTCTTTTAAAGGTCAAGCTGCCTACCCACCCTGCCTTCTCACTGGGAAGCAGATACTATGTCTTCCAGCCTTGCTTTTACATGAATGTGGGTAAGGGAGTGAGTGGACTGATCATATCACTGTTTTGCCCAAGGCTCCCTGCCTGGGACCACGCTCTGAGAAGAAATCAAACTTCTGGGTTTTTGCCATTCGACATCTTTTAGCCTATTTGTTTTTAAAACTAGTACCACCATAACTTAAATAGTAGTGTTAGTCTTATACTAATAATGCTTTGATAGCTGGACGTGTTTTCCACTACACATTAGTAAGTTTATTATAAACCCTAAGAAGAAACAGTGCATTATTTAAAACTCCCGATGTTCAGAATGCTACTAAAGCAGACTTTACAATTACCTACTCTTCAGTGACTAAAGGAAACACTTCACAATGATTTTGAAAACACTAAAATAAAAGAAATATTTTAACTCCCCCCCCCCCCGCCCAAAAAAAACCTTTAAAGAAGCAGGAGTGTATTTAAATATGGAGGCAATCTAATAGTTTCTTTAAATGCCACTGGCTAGTCCCAGAGGGTGTTTTTCTTCAAGACACTGTATGGATGTCTAACAAGTTGATCTGGAACACTGAGAGTTTCATTCTATTTGGTTTTTCTGAGTTTTTTGGTTTTTATTCTTTCTTTTTTGTAAAGATGATTAATTAGTCCCAGGAAAGAGCCTCCAGATATGTAAAATACTGGTTTATTAAATATCATGGCTCCAGGCATAGTTTTGTCTTGGTCTTTCAACTGGTATATATAACTTTCAGAGCTCTTGCATTTCTAGAAGGGTCTGGTCTTTGAAATCGTGCCTTGGTGATCTCTGTGAGAGAGACCCCAGTGGAAAGAAGTGACCATCAAAGGATATACTTTTCTCTAAAGGGAGGAAAGAACTTCCACTCTGCTTATGGCCTTGTCTAAATACTTACAGAGACTGGATTCAAAAGTCTTCCATAGTCTTGGCAGCTCATGTCAAGCGCCTCGGGTGATCAGTGATGTCATACATCAGAGTGTTAACTGTTAAACTAACAACAGGAGTCATTGTGCACTTACTTCCCCTGCAGGACTTCTGTCCTTAATGAATTATATTATGAGAATTAATTGCAAAACTTGTTCTCAAACAATGTTTTTTCTGTGTGTGTGCAAATTGTTGAAATCTTTACTTAGTATAGAGTTGGTCTTCTGTGTATAAAGTTAATTGAAAACTAATCTAGTGGAGAATGGGAAGTGGTGTGGGAGTGGAGGTGGGAGGGTGGGTATGGTGGGAAGAATCACCATATTCCTAAAGTTGTACTTATGAAATTTACACTCATTAAATAAATGATTTCTTTGGAAAAAAATGATGGTTTTACCTTTTTTTCTACACCAAAGCTATATAAAGCTTATAGATTAAATAGAGCAAATTTCTAAATTAAAAAATAAAAAAAAGAACAGCTGAAGTGGGGAAAGGTAGAGAAAGTCTCAGAAGTGGACTACATTATGGAAAGACATACCTGAACAATACCAAGAGTAGCAGATGTAACTGGGTCAGAAAAATCACCACCAGGTGGAGAAACACTAAAAAAGAAAAATAATACTCATTAGAATTTTTATGAAAAACAAATTGCTTATGAAGGTCAATATGAAAGTCAATTTTAATGCATATAACATTTTTTTTAATCTTTTTTTTTTTATTTGACAGGTAGAATTATAGACAGTGAGAGAGAGAGACAGAGAAAAAGGTCTTCCTTCCATTGGTTCACCCCCTAAATGGCCGCTAAGGCCGGCGCTGCACCAATCCGAAGCCAGGAGCCAGGTGCTTCCTCCTGGTCTCCCATGCGGGTGCAGGGGCTCCAGCACTTGGGCCATCCTCCACTGCCCTCCCAGGCCACAGCAGAGAGCTGGACTGGAAGAGGAGTAACCGGGACTAGAACCCGGTACCCATATGGGATGCTGGCACTGCAGGTGGAGGATTAACCAAGTGAGCCACAGCACCGGCCCCAAATGCATATAACTTTTTAATACAAGTAACTTTGCAAATGGCTTTTGGGAAGAAAATCTTCCATGAAAATCTTAAATAAAAGACAGTATTTAGTTGCAAATAAGAATGACAACAATTAAACACTTTCTAGTATGAAAAATGAGACAGATGTTTTATTATGATGTTTCATTATTCTAATTAAATAGATGAAGCACAAAGGAAGGAAAAGCTATGAGAACCAATATGGCTTTATGTAGTGATCATGAATGTTCACTTTGTTTTCACCATGAGGCAATCTCACCTTTACGTGTCTATAGCCTTCTAAGTTATTCCCAAGATACCGCGATTTGAATATAATAAATCAGTGAAGTCAAATCGATGGAACCAGAATATGCAGAGACGACCTAAACATATGGACCTTCAGAGAGATCCCTCGATGACAGTGGAGTACAATGTTGGTTAAAGGGTCTGGCATTGTGGTGTAGCTGGTAGAGCCACCACCTGCAATGCCAGCATCCCATGCCCTGTTTCCAATCAACTCCCTGCTGGTGTACCTGAGGGCAGAGGAGGATGGCTCAAGTGTTTGGGCCCTTGCACCTGAAAAACTGGATGAAGCCCCAGGCTCCTGGCTTTGGACTGGCACCGTCTCAGCCATTGCATCCATTTGGGGAGTGGACCAACGGATGGGGGAATCTCTCTCTATCTCTCTCTCTCTCTGTCTTTAGCACTGCCTTTCAAAAAAAAAAATGTTGGTTAAAAACCAATATCCCAAATGAGGCTAAATATGAACAAACTTCAAGAAGTTCAGGCAAAATGGAATTAAAATATTCTGGGCAAAAAGTTTTGAAATCCATGCATATAGAGTTTCCATGGGGGTCAGTGCTGTGGCGCAGTAGGTTAATCCTCCGCCTGTGGCGCCGGCATCCCTATGGGTGTGGGTTCTAGTCCCGGCTGCTCCTCTTCCAGTCCAGCTCTCTGCTGTGGCTGGGAAAGCAGTAGAAGATAGTCCAAGTCCTTGGGCCCCTAAAGCTGCGTGAGAGACCTGGAAGAAGCACCTGGTTCCTGCCCAGCTCCAGCCATTACGGCCACCTGAGGAGTGAACCAATGTACGGAAGATCTTTCTGTCTCTCCCTCTCGCTGTCTATAACTCTATCTCTCAAATAAATAAATAAGGCCGGTGCCATGGCTCACTAGGCTAATCCTCTGCCTGCAGCACCAGCACACCGGGTTCTAGTCCCGGTCAGGGCGCCGGATTCTGTCCAAGTTGCTCCTCTTCCAGTCCAGCTCTCTGCTGTGGCCCGGGAGTGCAGTGGAGGATGGCGCAAGTGCTTGGGCGCTGCACCCCATGGGAGACCAGGAGAAGCACCTGACTCCTGGCTTCATATCAGTGGAGCACGCAGGCCATAGAGGCCATTTGGGGGGTGAACCAACAGCAAAGTAAGACCTTTCTCTCTGTCTCTCTCTCTCTGTCTAACTCTGCCTGTTAAAAAAATAAAAAATAAAAAACAATTAAAAAAAAAAAAAAGAATCTCCGTGGCTGGTGGTGTAGCGGGTAAAGCCACCACCTGCAGTGCTGGTATCCCATATGGGCACTAGCTCAAGACCCAGCTGCTCCACTTCTGATCCAGCTCTCTTCTGTGGCCTGGAAAGCAGTACAAGATGGCCCAAGACCTTGGGCCCCTGCACCCACGTGGGAGACTTGGAGGATGCTCCTGGCTCCTGGCTTCAGACTGGCACAGCTCAGCTGTTGCGGCCATCTGGGGAGTGAACCAGCAGATGGAAGATCTCTCTCTCTCTCTCTGCCTCTTCCTCTCTGTAACTCTCTTTCAAATAAATAAATCTTAAAAAAAAAAAAGTCTCCCAAGAGTTCATGGAAAATATGTATTATAAAAAACTATTTATGGATTCCAATTATTTTGTACCAAAATAAACTTTTCATACCATTTTCCACAATCTTTTTCAAGTACTCTTGTATGATATCTCCTTAAAATAAATGACTTTTTTTCTTTTGAGAAGTAAACAGTTTAGATGCTTACGCTCCCACAATGCTGACACTCCCTTCTCTTTCGGGATTTCCAAGACATTTCACTCTGCCTGCTCGCTCATAGAAAGATGCCAGACGGGCACCAAGATATGCAGGATATCCACTGTCTGAAAGATGAAAATAAATTTTAAAAGAGGAGTTCTAAGCCAGACTTCCAAATCTTACCATATACATGATATGCAGTGCAGACTTACCTGCAGGCATTTCAGCCAGGCGACCAGAGATTTCTCGAAGGGCCTCAGCCCATCTAGAGGTAGAGTCAGCCATCATACTGACATGATAGCCCATGTCACGGAAATATTCTGATAGTGTAATTCCTAAATTGGGAAGAATATTACCCATTACAATGCAAGAATATAAAATCCTGACTTTTTCATCCTTAAGAAAACTTTACATATGAGGTAGACTGCTAGTTGTTCCTGCAAATCTATTCTTTTGCCTCTTTTACACTTCCAGCTCAACTGTATTTCCTAGTGCTCTCTGCATTTAGATATGGCCACGTAACTGACTTCCAGGTAGATTCCTGTCGTGGAATTTGACTCAAAAATATCAAAACAAAAAAATACGTTCTATGGCCAGGAAAGTCACGTACTCGTCCACGCTCTCTTCTTTGTGGCTACTGAAATGGAAAGAACTTCCGGGAGGCCTGTAAACCATGAGTTGCAAACGGCAGAGCTGTTCTCAGCCTAGGGCCCAGCCAAGAATGACAGAATTAGGAGCCCTCTGATCATCTGAAGTAAACATCTATTATACTGAGTAATTATGATTTGATGTCATAACCTAGCCAACCCTGACATATATACACATTTTAAAAGGCAGAAAAACACTTTTTCCCTATTCTCGTTGAAATAACTAAGTCTGCAATTAATTTCCACTTGTAGTTTTTGTCCATACTGTATCTCTCTTTCACAAACACATGCACACATAAAAGCACTCTCAACTAACTAGCTTGTTTGGTTGCTTTTCAAGTAACAAATGCTATTAACATGAGTAATATCTCACTTACTCAGATCTTACTGCTATGCAGATTAGGTCCTGTCATGTAAATGCACATGCAGTAAACTACTGGGCTCTAGTTCCTGTACTGTCATTAATGCTAGCAAAATAACTTGATTTTCCTATAGTTTCCTAATCTGTTAAAATACAATAAATCTGCCTCTGTATATTTGTAAATATCAAATGAAAGGAAATAGATATGAATGCCCTCAAATAGAAGAAATGTATACTTGTTTCTATATTGTAAGAGTCCTAAAATCTCATGCCCTGACTCCTTTATCAGTAAAGAAACAGAGGCTTACAATTAAATAAAGTAGTTGGAAAATTCTGTACTTTATTATTTCTCATACTATATTTTCCAGAATAAAAAAAGAAACTTCTGAGGTTTCTGTAAAAAGGTTCCATAATCAATGTCTTTAAGAAACATTACTTATCAATGATAATGATTAAAAAATACAATAATTATCACAGATTTCAATCTGATGACAGGATGTTACTCTCTCTTGTACAAGCATGAGTGTGTTTTAATTTTGGGTGACATATCACTCATAATTGTGGATATTTGCTAGATGTGGTAGAAAAGACAGGTAAACATGAATAAATTTCATTTTTCTCCTAGACTTAAAGATATCAGTACCTAAAAAAAACAAAAAAACAAAAAAAACAACGCAGACAAAATAAAAAATAAACTGGTACAAAGCAGTATGAAAAACAACTACCATTTAAAAGGCAAAAGGGCAGAAGGCAGTTTTAAATGGTTGACATACACAGGAAAGATGTCAGCTCTGTTAAGAAACAGATTGACTCTCTCTCCCTCTCTCTCTCTCTCTGCCTCTCTTTTCTCTGTGTAACTCTTTCAAATAAATAAATAAATCTTTAAAAAAAAGAAATACAGATTGAATAGGTATTTAATAAGGCAAGAATATTAACATGTCAATCACTGAATTTGATGTTAGAAACACTGATGGTCACTGGGATATTCAACCATGCATTTAAAAATTATTACAGGAAAGTACTGGAAAAACTAGCACTGGTTAAGTTGTTGTAGATAGAAACTCTTGTCACTGCTATCCCTTTTGAAGGACTATCAGAATTCAAAACATGCATTCACAGTTGTACTCTCATGAATTTTGCTTCTTCCCCCACCACTACATGCCCCTCAGGTCTTCATGTGAGAAGTTTTGTTTAACTCACTGGCACCCAAGCCAGGGCAACACTGCCCTACCTGGTGGCTCAGTATTAGCATGGCAACTCATCATTGGGGCAGGAATTTTACATCTAAGAAATTGTCCTACAAAAATGTGCATATATGCCCTTCAAAAATACAAAGTAAAAAACACACATAAAGATGTTTAAGTGAGGTATCATTGTGACAGCAAAACACTCTAAATAATCCAAGTATCCACCAAAACGGTGTGAATTAAATAGATTACGCTGTAACCATACAAAGGGACATTGTGTAGCCATTTAAAATGAGTTAGATCTACTGTCTTCTTCTTCTTCTTTTTAAAGATTTATGTATTTATTTGACAGGTAAAGCTACAGAGAGAAAGGGAGTGTCAGGAAAAGATCTTTCATCTGCTGGGTCATTCCCCAAATGGCTGTAACAGCCTACTCTGGCCATGCTGAGGCCAGAAATCAGGAATTCAATCTAGGTCTCCCACCTGGGAAGCAGGGGCCCAGGTACCATCTTTTGCTGACTTCCCATGCACATTATCAGGGAGGTTTATGGGAAGTGGAGCAGCTGGGACTCCTGGCATTCTAATGAGGGATACTTGCATTGTAAGCAGTGGCTTAACTCACTGCAACACAACGTTGGCCTAGATCTCCTACCTTAAAATGGCACACAAATATATCACTTCCCTTTGCTTTTCATGAAAATAACCACCCAAAAAAGAAGGGCAAGAAATACAAACTGGCCACTAGAAACTAGGAGCTATGTTTAGCCCCAGAACAGAACCATGAGGAAAGCCACTTAAATGCTGTGAAAACCCACAAAGGTGAGGGAAAATCCCAAGATTCATTCATTCATTCATTTCTGGCTCAGAAAACAACTTCTGCAAAGCAGGAGGCATATCCTGATGCCAAAACCAAGAGTGCTTTGTTTAAAAACCGCAGAGGGCTCCATGGCTGGTGGCAGGAGTTCTTGGATACAGTGCGGCATCAAGGAGAAACAGGGAGACAGGGGATGACTAACACACATGCAGGCACTCTCTTGCCTATTTTCAAAAGCTACAAAGTGGGTGAGGCAGAGTGCATGAGAAAGAAGTCAGTGTGAATGCTCGTATAGTTGCTGATTTTTGCCAGCAGAAGACAAGGAAACAATAAGGTAACTTACAGAACTGCATGCCACAACAAATTTCACTTGCTACCAGGAAGAATTCCTGTTGCCCTGGACCATAGTCACAACTACTCCCTCCCATCTCCTACAAAGATAAGCACTAATAATAATAAATATCAGCACAGAATATCTAAAAATAGGATATATGTAATGTATATTATATATATACAGAAGATAGAAGGGAGGAATGAAATGCTGGTAAAAGAATCTACCCAGGAACAGATAAGAATTCTGACCATGGATAATAACAAAAAAGAAAAAAAAATCTTAATAATATATCCTACCACAAAATAAAAGATCATGGAATATACAGCAAGGTTAAGAAGAGATAGTGAACCAGCAGGCAGTTTTGGTCTCTTCCCCTCTCCCTGTAACTTTGACTTTCAAATATGTAAGTAAACCTTTTTTTTCTTTAAGATTTATTTATTTATTTGAAAGGCAGAAATACATGGCAGGGGGAGAGAGACAGAGACAGAGATTGAGAGAGAGAGAGAGAGAGCAAGATACCCATCTTCCATCTGTTGGTTCATTCCCCAAATGGCCACAACAGCTGGAGTGGAGCTGATCCAAATCCAGGAGACAGGAACTTTTTCCAGGTCTCCCACGCAGGTCTCCCACGTGGGTGCAGGGGCCCTAGGGGCTTGGGTCATCTTCTCCTGCTTTCCCAGGTTCATTAGCAGGGAGCTGAATTGGAAGTGGAGCAGCCAGTACTCAAAACAGGCACCCACATGGGACGCTGGTACTGCAAGTGGACGCTTAACCTTCTACACCACAGTGCTGACCCCAAGTAAGTAAATCTTTAAAAAAATTACTTTAGAAAAAAAAAAAAAGAAGATGAAGAGATGTTTCATAAGCTGACAACTCAACAAAGAGATAGGATGAAAAAAAATAAGCCATTAGAGAAATAAAGGTTTCATTAGAAGCACACCAAGGATAAACACTATTTATCCTGTGAACAAGTAGATAAAAGAGAGGAAATGAAACATATGGAAAATATATAAAGGAGATGCAAAATACCTGGTTTGTAAACTAAAATAAGATAGCCATAATGGAAGAGAAAAAGTTTCAGAGAGTATTGTCAAAATTTTTCTCAAATAAAAGACATATTCAGAGACTGAAAAGGTGCACTATGTCTAAGGAAATATTTATCAAAACTATTAGTACTGGGAGTGGGCACTTGGCTCAGTGATTAAGATACTTCTTGGGGGCCAGCACTGTGGCACAGCGGGTAAGGCTGCCACCTGCAGTGCTCGCATCTTATATGGGTGCTGGTTCAAGTCCCAGCTGCTCCACTTCCAATCCAGCTCCCTGCTAATATGCCTGGGAAAGCAGTGAAAGATAGCCCAAGTCCTTGAGCCCCTGTACCTGTTTGGGAGACCCAGAAGAAGCTCCTGGCTTCAGATCTGCCCAGCTCCAGCAGTTGTGACCATTTGGAGAGTAAATCAGTGGATAGACTCACTCTCTCTCTCTCTGCCTCTCTGTAATTCTTTCAAATAAATAATTTTTTTTTTTTTTTTTTTTAAAGAAGGGCACTTTTTGAAGGGGCCGGCATCGTGGCTCACTTGATTAATCCTCCGCCTGCGGCGCCGGCATCCCATGTGGGCGCTGGGTTCTAGTCCTGGTTGCTCCTCTTCCACTCTAGCTCCTTGCTATGGCCTGGGAAGGCAGTGGAGGATGACCCAAGTGCTTGGGCCCTACACCCGCATGGGAGACCAGGAGAAAGCACCTGGCTCCTGGCTTCGGATCAGTGCGGTGTGCTGGCCGCAGCGTGCAGGCCATGGCAGCCATTGCAGGGTGAACCAATGGAAAAGGACGACCTTTCTCTCTGTCTCTCTCACTATCCACTCTGCCTTTCCAAAAAAAAAAAAAAAAAAAAAGAAAAGAAAAGAAAAGAAAAAGAAATATTGATTCCAGCATTTTATATTCAGCCAAACTACTGTTAAAATTTAAAGGTAATATGGAAAAATATGAAGCTTATGTAAAAACAAGAATTCAGGGAATATAGTTTCCATGAATCTTTCTTGAAGAAGCTTCTAAAAGTCAAATTTGAACCCATCAGGAAATGAAATGGAAAAACCGTAGCCAAAGGATTGTCAGTGACATAAACTCCATTTCAGTACACCGCTAAGCCACAGCAAACATTAGATTATGCTTACAAACCAGAAAGTAAATTTTATGAAACCTGAAAAAGTAGAAATAAAAGTACTAAAAGCTGGAATGGAAGTGGGAGTAAAGATAGAAGGCAATACCTAAACATATTAACTCTCTTATCTTTTATATCCTCAAAGTATAACAATGCAGAGTTGATAATTCAAGTTGTAGACATACAGGTAAATTTAAAGATACATTAATTGTAAAATATGTAATAGAGAAAATAGTAAAAATACATTATTTTATGGTCATTAAAAAGTTTAGGGCAGGGGACAGCGCTGTGGTGTAGCAGGTAAAGCCACTGCTTGCAGTGCCGGCAGCCCATATGGTCGCCGGTTTGAGTCCCTGCTGCTCCACTTCCGATCCAGCTCTCTGCTATGGCCAGTAGAAGATGGCCCAAGTGGTTGGGCCCCTGCACCCGTGTGGGAGACCCAGAAGAAGCTCCTGGCTTAAGATTAGCTCAGTTCCGGCCATTGTGGCCAAATGGGGAGTAAACCAGTGGATGGAAGATTTCTCGCTCTCTCTGCTGCTTCTGCCTCTGCCTCTCTGTAACTCTGCCTTTCAAATAAATAAATTAAAAAAAAAAAAGTTTAGGGTCTTATGTTCACTTATTCTTAAGATACAATAAGAGGGGCCGGAGCTGTGGCAAAGTGGGTAAAGCTGCTGCCTGCAGTGCCGGCATCCCATATGGGCGCCAGTTAGAGTCTCGGCTGCTCCACTTCTGATCGGCTCTCTGCTATGGCCTGGGAAGGCAGCCCACCGTTGCAGCCAGTTGGAAAGTAAACCAGTGGATGGAAGACCTCTCTCCCTCTCCCTCTCTCTCTCTCTCTCTCTCTCTCTCTCTCTCTGCCTCTCCTCTGTCTCTGTGTAACTCTTTCAAATAAATAAATAAATAAATCTTTAAAAAAAAGATACAATAAGAAAAATATTTTTAACAACTAGGAATATGACTGTATGTATAGTATTTTGGAATGAAAGAAAAATTATTTGGGATGGAAGATGGTTGGTGCTAGCTGTAATCTAAGAACATATCCTCATGGCTTTTATTCCAGCTTACACACTCACCAGTATAAATAGAGGCTTCTCTAGCAGCGACAGGCATGTTGGAGGTATTGGCTACCAACGCTGTCCTCTTCATAATGGACTCAACCTTACCGTCAACTTCCATTGTGAGCTGGAGGAAAACAAAATCTACTAACCTCCAAATGTCAGAGTTTTAGTCCCTCCTTTTTTTCCCACAAGTTGTCCATATTTAGCCCCACATATAATCAATCTTCCAACAGTAATATTCCTGTAACTCCAACCCCTCTTCCTGATCCCATAGTGCTATGACGATGACAGGCATTATTCCATTCCATAAGCAAAATCTATTACTTTATGAAAAGATAAATATTACTTTAGCAGCCTAATAGAAGATAAAGCCTATGTAAGGTTCAGAGCTATACATGTTCTGTCTATTTTATCTTTATCCCAGTAAGTGAAAACCATCAGACCGCAAAGAGAAACTTTCTGGTGCTGATTGTTTTTTAAAGCTTTTCATCTTGAAAAGTTCCAATTCTTTTTTTCATTGAATTTACACATTCGATCACAAATATAATTTAAAAATTCTTTAAGAGATCCCTGGCAAATGGGAGCTCTGCTCCAGTCCCAACACCAAGAATTCTTAATTGCCAATGCAAGTTGAGTAACGGTCTTTCTCTGGAATATTAGTTTATGTATACAGACCTCCGGGAAATCCCGAAGAACTTCAGACATCTCATTTCCTCTTTCACCACATCCAACATAGATAATCACATCACTGTTGGAGTACTTGGATAGAGACTGAGATATCACTGTCTTTCCACAGCCGAAAGCCCCAGGGATAGCAGTTGTCCCTCCTTGTACACACCTAAACAAAGGAAATGAAACATGCGTTACTTTACTTGCTAATAAACACTAACAAAGTAGGCAAATGACACAAATACAAGCTAAGGAAAGAAAGTATTCTGAAATATTCTTACCTGTACATATACAAAGATACACAAACATAATTGCTCCCCTACTATATATAATGCTATATGTACTACATGTTAGTTTTTATTGTTATTAATCATCTCTATTATCTTTAATAGCTGAAAAATAAAAGTATATTCCATAAGTTGCCCAGGGAAAAGGGTTATGAAAATAAGATAAATAAATAGCACTAATGATGCTCTGAAAGCTTTTATAATTTAGTTCATGAAAAGACAATGCATGAATTAGAGCCAAAAGCAAAATATAAGCAGCTTCTAAAAGTTATCTCCTGAGGCAAAAAAATCAGACCTAGGAAATTCATACCTTGCTATAAAGTTTAATGAACAATTCTGTAAAGGTATTAAGTCAATCTACTTTTCTCTATTGGGTAACACTTTACTGTGTACTTCCTAGGTATTAAAAACTGGTTGGAGATACTGGAGAGATAACAAACACAAGATTAGATGGCAATGTTCCTGTACTGATAAATCTTGGACTCTAGCGGGATAAAGTAGAGTCAACTGGTGACTACAGTACCACTTAGCAGCCCCTTTCAGAAAGTGGCAGCAGGGGCCGGCACTGTAGCTTAGCAGGCAAAGCCACCGCCTGCAGTACCAGCATCCAATGTGGGTGCCAGCTCGAGTCCCCACTGTGCCACTTCTTATCCAGCTCTCTGCTATGGCCTGGGAAAGCAGTACAAAAATGGCCCAGCAACCCAGCAGACTCATAGAATGACAAATGTCCTAAATAGCACTCTGACTTCAGAATAAGCCCTTAAGGCATTCGGATCTGGCTGAAAAGCCCACAAGAGCATTTCAGGTATAGGAAGCCAAGACACTGTGGCAAAAAAAATTACCTAAATGAAAGATCTCTGTGAGTGAGATCCCTGCGGAAAGAATGGGCCATCAAAGACGGAGGTACCTTTCTCTGAAGGGAGGAGAGAACTTCTACTTTGACTATGGCCTTGTCTAAATAAGATTGGAGTTTGTGGACTCAAGAGGCTTCCATAGCCTTGGCAACTCATGACAAGAGTCTTGGGTAATCTCTGATGTCATAAATAAGAGTGTTAATTGTTAAATCAACAACAGGAGTCACTGTGCACTTGCTCCCCATGAAGGACCTCTGTCCTTAATGAGTTGTACTATGAGAAGTAACGGTAAAACTTGTCTTCATACAGTTCTTTATACTTTGTGTTTCTGTGTGGGTGCAAACTGTTGAAATCTTAACTCAATATATACAGTTGATCTGCATAGAAAGATAATTAAAAATGAATCTTAATGAAGAATGGGATGGGAGAGGGAGTAGGAAGTGGGACAATTTGGGGGTGGGAAGGCGGGTATGGGGGAAAGAACTGGTATATTCTAAAAGCTGTAACTATAAAATTTTTATTTATTAAATAAAAGCTTTCTTTAAAAAAAAAAAAAAGATGAAGATGGCTCAAGTTCTTGGGCCCCTGCACCTGTGTGGGTCACCTGGAAGAAGCTCCTGGTTCCTGGCTTCACATTGGTCCAGCTCCAGCCATTGTGGCCATTTGGGGAGTGAACCAACAGATAGAAGACCTCTCTTTCTCTCTGTCTCTGCCTCTAGCTCGCTATGATTCTGCCTTTCAAATAAATAAATAAGTCTCTAAAACAAACAAAACAAAAAACAAAGTGGCAGCAGAGAGTGAAATAGTGGCAGCAGAGAGAGAAGAGGAATGTGGATGTCACCGTGTATGTGTATGGTGGGAGTCTGGGCAGGAGAAATGGGATATAAGGGAAATTTCTCTGAAATACTGTTTGTTCATAAAAAAATTAAAAAACATTGCATCCTTAACCATGGCAACCAATTTTTTTCAATACAAAATTAATATGAGGGGCCGGCGCTGTGGTGCAGCAGGTTAATGTCCTGGCTTCAGGCCAAGATCCCATATGGGCACCGGTTCTGGTCCCGGCTGCTCTTCTTCCGATCCAGCTCTCTGCTATGGCCTGGGAAAGCAGTAGAAGATGGCCCAAGGCCAGCGCCGCAGCTCACTAGGCTAATCCTCCGCCCGCGGCGCCGGCACCCCGGGTTCTAGTCCCGGTTGGGGCGCCGAAGTTTGTCCCGGTTGCTCCTCTTCCAGTCCAGCTCTCTGCTATGGCCTGGGAAGGCAGTGGAGGATGGCCCAAGTGCTTGGGCCCTGTACCCGCAAGGGAGACCAGGATGAAGCACCTGGCTCCTGGCTTTGGATCAGTGGCAGCCATTTGGGGGGTAAACCAATGGAAAAGGAAGACCTTTCTCTCTGTCTCTCTCTCTCACTGTCTAACTCCACCTGTCAAAAAAAAACAAAAACAAAAACAAAACAAAAAAACCAGAAGATGGCCCAAGTCCTTGAGCCCCTGCACTCATGTGGGAGACCAGGAAAAAGCTCCTGGCTCCTGGCTTCGGATCTGCACAGCTCCGGCTGTTGCGGCCAATTGGAGAGTGAACCACTGGATGGAAGACCTCTCTCCTTCTCTCTCTGCCTCTCCTCTCTCTGTGTAACTCTGACTTTCAAATAAATAAATAAATTTTTAAAAATTAATATGAATTAAGTTTTTTGCTCTTCCACACCTTGCGGTGTATTTGGTAGACTAAGATGGTGTGGCACATTTCTCCAAGGGCTCTTATATCTCTGTCAAATCACTTTTATCCTTGGGTGAGAGAAGGAGCGGGTGTGCCCCAGTTTGGAAATTCAGCAACTCAGTGTGAAAAATACTGTCCCAAAGAACATCCATGGTGCTGTGGGAGCACACAGCGAGGGATACAAGTCTGACCCTGGATTGCAGCAGGGTTAGGAAATTCTTCCAGAAGGTAGATAAGAATTGGAAAGTAAGAGAAATTAGCCAGTTAAGGAGAAATAACATTTCAATCAGAGGGAACAGCATGTTCAAATGTTCAGGGGCAAGAGAGACCATTGCTTGAAGCATTAAAAATCCCTTAGTATGGGTGGAAGATGGCATATAAAAAAGCATTTGGGCAGTAAAATGGTGGAATGAATACTGGAAAGCAAATAATGGTCAGATTGTGCATAAGGCTTTGTGGGGAGTTTAGAATTGTGTGTTTGGGGCTGGCGCTGTGGCATAGCGGGTAAAACCGCCACCTACTGTGGTTCTAGTCCTGGCTTCTCTATTTCCGATCCAGGTCTCTGCTATGGCCTGGGAAAGCATTAGATGGCTTGGGTCCTTGGGCCCCTGCACCCACGTGGGAGAGCAGGAGGAAGCTCCTGGCTACTAGCTTTAGATCAGCGCAGTTCCAGCCATTGCAGCCATCTGGGGAGTGAACTATCGGATGGAAGACCTTTCTTTCTCATTCTCTATCTCTGCCTCTCTGTAACTCTGCCTTTCAAGTAAATAAATAAATCTTTGGGAAAAAAATTGTATGTTTGCTCTAGGAGCAATGAAGAACATGTAGCATTATAAGCAGACAGTACAGGATCAGACACATATTTTACATGGGTCACAGTTGTATGGACAACTATGTAGAAATAAATTAAGGCTGAAAATATAAAGTCTAAATAAATGTGATTAGTGCTGGAATTAGGTTGAGAATCTTCATTAGATCATGGAATAGTAATAAAATGACGACTAAAAAATGTCTAGATTTGCTGTGTAAAAGCTTCTGAGTTTGATTTTCTGGCTCAATTATGGTCTTTTTACATTTTATTTGTTGAACTCTTTATTTAGTAGAGCATTAAGCCTTTGAATATAATGCAAATCAAAAAATGTTATCTCAGAAATAATGAATAAAAATCAAATTGAAATTAATGTTTAGGGGCCAGTGTTGTGAAGCAGTTAAGCCAGTGCCAATGACACAAGCATCTGATATGGGTGCTGGTTTGAGTCCCAGCTGCTCTATTTCTGATCTAGCTCCTTGCTAGTACACCTGGGAAAAGGAGTGGAAGGTGGCCTGAGTAACTTCCTTGAAAGAAGTCACAGATTTTCAGATGAGGTACCCACTGGACATTTGTGGAGACAGGCTACAAAGAGAGATGAGCAAGTTTCAAAGAATGGACTGGTGATTAAGATGATGATTCCGGCCGGCGCCGCAGCTCACTAGGCTAATCCTCCGCCTGCGGCACTGGCACACTGGGTTCTAGTCTGGGTAGGGGCGCTGGATTCTGTCCCGGTTGCCCCTCTTCCAGTCCAGCTCTCTGCTGTGGCCCGGAGTGCAGTGGAGGATGGCCCAAGTCCTTGGGCCCTGCACCTGTATGGGAGACCAGGAGAAGCACCTGGCTCCTGGCTTCGGGTAAGTGTGGTGTGCCGGCCGCAGTGGCCATTGGAGGGTGAACCAACAGTAAAGGAAGACCTTTCTCTCTGTCTCTCTCTCTCACTGTCCACTCTGCCTGTCAAAAAAAAAAAAAAAAAGAAAGAAAGAAAAAAAAAAAAGATGATGATTCCTGTTTTGAGTTTGCTGACTTTGAGGCATTTGGTGGACATTTAGGTACAATCAGGAGAGATCAAGGATAAAGAGACAGAACTGAAAATAATTACATGGATACGTATAAGTACTTGTTACTTATGTATGTAAGTTACTGAAGACAGGAGAGAATGGTAACTTGGGAAACAGCAGTGAGGTTAGATATCAATTTTGCACTGATTATTTAATTTCCTGAACAGCCTGCTAAGACCTGAGAGAAGGAGCTAGCTGGACTGATTCATAGTTGAGATTCTGCAAGGCATGTGTGCTAGAATACAAAGAAATAAGAAAACGTATCATACTATTGGCAAATAGGCCTAAGAATGATAGACTATGGAGTCTAAAGTGGATCGTTAACATGGAAACAGGAGTGCCGACTAATCAGAAAGAAGAGTCAAAGAATAGAGATCTTAACGGGAGGCTAATGGTGAGAACAACTCAGAAAATAACCTCACAGGCTAAGAATGAGCTGGGCACTTGGTGCAGTTAAGGTGCCACTTGGGGTGCCTGGGGTTGAGTCCCAGCTCCAGTCCCACTTCCAGCTTCCTGCAAATGCACACATTGGGAGGCAGCAGGGGATGGCTGAAGTACTTGAGTCCCTGCCACTCACATGGGAGACCTGGGTTGAGTTTTAGACTCCTGGCTTCGGTTTGGCTCAGGTCTGGCTGTTGGGGGACATTAATGGAGTAAACTAATGGATGGAAATTCCATTTATCTATCTGTCTGTCCCTCTCTCTGTCTCTGCCTTTTGAAAAGAAAGAATAAATAAACAATTTTTTTACAAAGGATTAAGAGGTTGCTCTAAGAGCATGGTCAGAGGTTAAGGGGTTAAGGGAGTTCTAGCCTCGTACATTATCTTTTCTGTGACTTATATAAAGTCACTTGTTAAAAGTAGAGCAGAACACGGTCAGGCAAAAAGTTTAAAGGGAATGAAAAAGGTTTTTAAACAGTGAAAAAAATGGGAAGGAGCAGGCTACAAACTCAGAAAGACTGTTGAGGAGCCGGCGCTTTGGTGTAGTGGGTAAAGCTGCTGCCTGCAGTGCCGGCATCCCATATGGCAGCCAGTTCGAGTCCCGGCTGCACCACTTCCGATCCAATTCTCTGCTATGGCCTGGGAAAACAGTAGAAGATGGCCCAAGTCCTTAGGCCCCTGCACCTACATGGAAGACTAGGAAGAAGCTCTTGGCTCCTGGCCTGCACCATTGCAGCCAATTGGAGAGTGAACCAGTGGATGGAAGACCTCTCTCTGTCTCTCCTCTCTGTGTAACTCAGACTTTCAAATAAAATAAATAAATCTTAAAAAAAAAAAAAAAAAAAGAAAGACTGTTGAACAACACAAAGCACTTCAGAGTGGGAGCAAACTGTTGAAATCTTTACTTAATGTATGCTAAACTGATCTTCTGTATATAAAGAGAATTGAAAATGAATCCTCATGTGAATGGAAGGGGAGAGGGAATGGGAAAGGGGAGGGTTGCGGGTGGGAGGGACGTTATGGGGGAGAAGCCATTGTAATCCATAAGCCGTACTTTGGAAATTTATATTCATTAAATAAAAGTTAAAAAAAAAAAGAAATCAACTTATATGATATCAATCTACTCAATCAAGGATAACTTAAGAAAGATTATTATACTGTTTGGGCACAAATTTTCTTCTGGAAATATAATTTTTTCACCAAGTTTTAGAAATAAAGCTTTCTTTTTGTTAGAAAACAAAGAAATATTTGTTCGATCTGACTCTATAATAAGTACTAGTAATCAATAAATATATTTAACTAACTCACTTTACTAGTTTAGATACAATTTTTTATTGTGTTAAAGATATAAAACCTGGAGCTACAAAGATAAGGAAGAGATAAGCACACGGAACTCTGAGGTAACACTGTGGACACAGCTCAGACTTACGGAAACAGGGCATCCAGGACTCTCTGGCCAGTTAGCAGAGGATGATTGGCCGGCAGCTTCTCAGTGACAGGTCGAACCTGACGCACGGGCCAGACTTGGACCATGCTAAACTTCTCCTTTACACCTTCAAATTCAAGCTCAAGGACAACATCCTGTACACAAATACAGCAAGAGTTTTGAGTACTGTCAAATTTGTGAATGTTCATATCTTTGAAATCACAGCAACCCCATATTCACCCTGGACATACAGGGAAGTAGTACCAGGAAGTGAGAAGAGAGGTTTATGCTGTTCACTGTAAATCTTTTTTTTTTTTTAATTTTTATTTATTTTTTTTTACAGGCAGAGTGGACAGTGAGAGAGACAGAGAGAAAGGTCTTCCTTTACTGTTGGTTCACCTTCCAATGGCTGCATCGTGCTGATCCGAAGGCAGGAGCCAGGTGCTTCTCCTGGTCTCCCATGGGGTGCAGGGCCCAAGGACTTGGGCCATCCTCCACTGCACTCCCTGGCCACAGCAGAGAACTGGCCTGGAAGAGGGGCAACCGGGACAGAATCCGGCGCCCCTACCGGGACTAGAACCCGGTGTGCCGGCGCCACAGGCAGAGGATTAGCCTATTGAGCCACGGCGCCGGCCTGTTCACTGTAAATCTTTATGTATCTACAGTTGTAATGACCAATACACTAACATTTATTTACATTAAGATAATTTCAACTATTTGCAAGCAATTCCAAGGCCCATAGCCTTACAGAAATCTGTAATTATGAGGATACATGAATTTGAATGATCTTTTTGAGTGTGGTTCCTCCAGTTGGAGTGAATCTCTAAGCTAGTGGATAAGTCTAGCTGATCATCCAGAATACCAGTTTTAACTCTTGTTCTATATATGCTACAGAGCACAAATTCACTCTTATTAAAATGACTTTAAAATTATCACATCCTATTTTATTGGGAGGAAATTATATGCTACTATGACCCTCTTAATACAGTTATTTTCACACCCATATAAAAACTATTAAGAGATCTACTATATTTGGTATTATGACTATAAATAACACATATGATTACTTTTTTAAATGGTTCACCCAAAGTAAGAATTCATATAACCCATTATTCTATTAAATATGTACATACTGATTGACAATAATAAAAGACCATTCTATACTAAAGTCAGGATTTTAAATAAATGTAGCATTAGTTAAGAAAGTAGGAAAATGTTATACTTTTTTAAAAAGGAATAATATGTTTTCTAATTCCAAGTTCAAGTTAAAATAAACCAAAAATATCCTTTAAAAATAATTACAGTAGTTACTCAAAACCCATACATTAAATATAATTTCTTTATGTAAGGCACTAAAAGTGGATGGCTATCACAGTAAATAGGACCACTCTGTGGGATAAAGTATAAATGTTACTTCCAGAGGTATCATAATTCTTAAGTGAAGCAATTTAAGTGACAGTTCTGGATAAAGCAAGAAATGATACTTACAGAGGTATCATAATTCCCAGGTGGAGCAATGTAAGTTACAGTTCCTCTATTTCGTGGCGGTAACATGATTTTGTGTTTGATGAGTGAGTTTTCATTGACAATTCCATAAATATCTCCACCAGTGATATGACTCCCAACCTAGAAGACAAATGTATTTTGTGTTTAAAAAAACACATCCAGTAGACTCAACCTTGCTGCTAAAATTTATTTTTATTATTATTATTATTATTTTTTTTTTTTTTTTTTTTTTTGACAGGCAGAGTGGACAGTGAGAGAGAGAGACAGAGAGAGAAAGGTCTTCCTTTGCCGTTGGTTCACCCTCCAATGGCCGCCGCTGCAGCCGGCGCACCGCGCTGATCCTGGCAGGAGCCAGGAGCCAGGTGCTTTTTCCTGGTCTCCCATGGGGTGCAGGGCCCAAGCACCTGGGCCATCCTCCACTGCACTCCCTGGCCATCGCAGAGAGCTGGCCTGGAAGAGGGGCAACCGGGACAGAATCCGGCGCCCCAACCGGGACTAGAACCCGGTGTGCCGGCGCCGCAAGGTGGAGGATTAGCCTATTGA
This sequence comes from Oryctolagus cuniculus, assembly GCF_964237555.1. Taxonomy (NCBI): domain Eukaryota; kingdom Metazoa; phylum Chordata; class Mammalia; order Lagomorpha; family Leporidae; genus Oryctolagus; species Oryctolagus cuniculus. The sequence goes on along the minus strand of NC_091435.1, from coordinate 69,783,579 downwards.
GCCACGGCGCCGGCTATTTTTATTATTTTTAACTTTTATTTAATAAGTATAAATTTCCAAAGTACAACTTTTAGATTATAGTGACTTTTCCCCCCCATAACCACCCTCCCACATGCCTCCATCCCATCTACTACTCCCTCTCCCATCCCATTCTTCATCAAGATTCATTTTCAATTATCTTTGTATACAGAAGATCAATTTAGTATATACTAAGTAAAGACTTCAACAGTTTGCACCCACACAGAAACACAAAGTATAAAAAACTTTCTCATACCAAGTTTTACCGTTACTTCTCATAGTATAACACATTAAGGACAGAGATCTTACATGGGGAGTAAGTGCACAGTGACTCCTATTGTTGATTTAACAACTGACCCTCTTATTTATATCAGTAATCACCTGAGGCTCTCATCATGAGCTGACAAGGATAGGGAAGCCTCTTGAGTTCACCAACCCCTATCTTATTTAGACAAGGCCATAGTCAAAGTAGAAGTTCTCTCCTCCCTTCAGAGAAAGGTACCTCCTTCTTTGATGGCCCATTCTTTCCGCAGGGATCTCACTCACAGAGATCTTTCATTTAAGTCATTTCTTCTTTTCTTTTTCTTTTTCTTTTTCTTCTCTCTCTCTCTCTCTTTCTTTCTTCTCTCTCTCTCTCTCTTTCTTTCTTCTCTCTCTCTCCTTCCTTCCTTCCTTTCTCTCCTTCCTTCCTTCCTTTCTCTCCTTCCTTCCTTCCTTTCTCTCCTTCCTTCCTTCCTTTCTCTCCTTCCTTCCTTCCTTTCTCTCCTTCCTTCCTTCCTTTCTCTCCTTCTTCCTTCCTTCCTTCCTTCCTTCCTTCCTTCCTTCCTTCCTTTCTTTCTTTCTTTCTTTCTTTCTTTCTTTTCCTTGCCACAGTCTCTTGACTTTCCATGCCTGAAATGCTCTCATGGGCTTTTTTGCCAGATCTGAATGCCTCAAGGGCTGATTCTGAGGCCAGACTGCTGTTTAGGACATCCGCCATTTTATGAGTCTGCTGTGTATCCCACTTCCCATGTTGGATCCTTCTCTCCTTTTTTATTCTATCAGTTAGTATTAGCAGACACTAGTCTTGTTTATGTGATCCCTTTAACTCTTAATTCTATCATTACGATCAAGTATGAACTGAAACTGAAAATCACTTTGACTAGTGAGATGGCATTGGTACATGCCACCTTGATGGGATTGAATTGGAATCCCCTGGTACATTTCTAGCTCTACCATTAGGGGTAAATTCGAGTGAGCATGTGCTGAACTGTACATCTCCTCCCTCTCTTATTCCCACTCTTATATTTAACAGGGATCACTTTTCAGTTAAATTTAAACACCTAAGAATAATTGTGTGTTAATTAAAGAGTTCAACCAATGGTATTAAGTAGAACAACAACAACAACAAAAAACACTAAAATTAAGTAGTAAGTTGTTCCTCGACAGTCAGGGCAAGGGCTGATCAAGTCATTGTTTCTCATAGTGTCCATTTCACTTCAACAGGTTTCCTTTTAGGTGCTCAGTTAGTTGTCACCGATCAGGGAGAACATATGATATTTGTCCCTTTGGGACTGGCTTAATTCACTCAGCATGATGTTTTCCAGATTCCTCTATTTTGTTGTAAATGACCAGATTTCTTTCTTTCTTTCTTTTTTTACTGCTGTATAGTATTCTATAGAGAACATATCCCATAATTTCTTTATCCAGTCTCCTGTTGATGGGCATTTAGGTTGATTCCAGGTCTTAGCTATTGTGAATTGAGCTGCAGTAAACATGGAGGTGCAGACAGCTCTTTTATTTGCCAATTTAACTTCCTTTGGGTAAATTCCAAGCAGTGTGATGGCTGGGTTGTTGGTAGGGTTATATTCAGGTTTCTGAGGAATCTCCAGACTGACTTCTATAGTGGCTTTACCAGTTTGCATTCCCACCAATAGTGGGTTAGGGTCCCGTTTTCTCCACATCCTCACCAACATCTGTTGTTGGTAGATTTCTGTATGTAAGCCATTCTCACTGGGGTGAGGTGAAACCTCCTTGTGGTTTTGATTTGCATTTCCCTGATTGCTGGTGATCCTGAACACTTTTTCATGTGTCTTTTGGCCATTTGGATTTCCTCTTTTGAAAAATGTCTATTGAGGTCCTTGGCCCATCTCTTACGTGGGTTGTTTGAAGATTTATTTATTTATTTGAAAGAGAGAGAGAGAGATTAATTCCATCTACTGGTTCACTTCCCAAATGCTGGGGGCAGCCAGGGTTGGGCCAGGTTGAAGTCAGGAGTCAGTAACTCCATGAGGGTCTCTCACAAAGGTGGCAGGAACCCAAGTACTTGGACACATCTGCTGTCCCCCAGGCACATTAGCAGGAAGCTGGATCAGAAGTGTGGAGTAGCTGTCAGGACTGCATTCTTAGAAGGGATGAGGGCATCTCAAGTGGTGGCTTAACCTGCTATACCACAACACCAGCTCCTGAAGGGGTCTGGGTCTAGAACTGGGGCCCTAGGGCCTGGTACATGTATAGGGATGAGCATTTTAAGCACGGTACCAAATGCACTAGCTTCAGGAAAATTTTAAAACTATGCTTCTATAGTCTATTTTTGTTTGGATAAGACTATAAAACAATTCAGTAAACTTTCATTTCACATTTTCTTTCACCAACTTTACAAATTTTTGTGTTGGAAACATACCCGAAGGTTTTTGCAAGGTGTAAAATCCCATTTGATATCTCTGCTAAGTGCGGACACATTGACTCCTCTGGGGATGTAGATGCTTTGGGTCTGACTGCTGATGTCCGACAGAGGTCTTTGAATTCCATCAAAAATGGCTCCCATGATGCCAGGACCAAGTTCTACCGATAGGGGTTTACCAGTGCGAAGCACAGGATCTCCAACAGATACACCAGCTAGAAGCAGTAGTTGAGGAAAACTCAACATCAAAGTTTAAAGATACTATTAACAAGAAACATCACAGTTCAACTGGGAAACCATTCTTAAGGAGCAAAAATAAAGGTTTCTAAACTTTCTAAGTTCATAGCTTAGTGTTTCAATAATTTTATTCATAGTGTCCTACAACAAAAGATATACCTAACAATCTCATTAATAGATGGTTATACCCAAACAACAAAGTAAAGAACACATGTCCGAACAACTGGGCAGCAATCTGAAAGAGTGACAGGCATAAGTTGAAACAAGAAAGAATATTAATTTCAGTCCTGAATTAATCACAATTCTTTGGAACCAGATATATGTGCCTGTTGGGCACTATACAAATTTCACATTGATTTCTACATGAGACTTGCTTTTCTGGTTAGCAACTGCCAAAAACTCAGCTTCACAGTAATATGATATCATTGACAAGAATGTGGTGTGGCAAAATAATGAGACAGTTTATTATCTATTATACAACTAGTTCATGTGGCATCTGACGATAAGTCTAATATTTCTGTGTTAACTTCTCCTGGATACCAAATGAATTTGCTGCAGCTGCCCAATGGTGCCTTTGCATGTAGTTTGGGGACCATAAGGCTAAAAATAGAAGCAAAGGTCTCCCACTAATGCATTGGTTCAAACACACTGTTGAGGAAAAGGTCAGCTCCCTAAAAAGGATATTAATACCTGGACAAAAACTTAAAATCTCAAAAATTAAGGAAGTGATTTTGAAAAGGAAAAGAATAAAACCTGAAATAAGCATACTGAATCCAACTTGTTCTCTAGTATTTGTTGATAGAAGTAAAATTGGGACAACTTATAATGAGAGCAATTTAGCAACATTCAAAATTAAAAATGCATAAAACTGGACCTGAGGACCTAAACACTGTGAATTCATACTACAGTTACACTAGCATTTACAACAGCAAAAGAAAAAAAATTGCATACTTAAGTGATTGATTAATCCATAATATTGAGGTACAAAATAGCCAGATCTAAGGGCTCCAAAATATTCATTTTTAATTTCTACTATTTGATTATGAAAACTTTCAAACCTACAAGAAATTAAAGAATTTTACAGCAAACTCCTCCTAGCTCTCCTATCCAGATTCTACCATTAACATCTTACCACATTTATCCATCTTTTATAATACATATATTTCTAAATGAGAAAAAGCAAGGTATGGAGTAACACTTATAATAGGCTATCTTATAGAGAGAAAAAAGGAAAATTACATATTTCTGTTTACTTATATATCCAAGCAAGTTATCAGAAGGATACATAATAAAAGGAGCTAAAATAAGTGGCTGTATTTGTGTGTCCAATGCCATTCATTATAATAAAAACAGAGTATGACTTAGTTATGGATTTCCTATTTCAAACAGAAATCATGACTGGAAGATTTTAATGCTCTAAATTAATATTATTATTCCATTTATGCTTCCTTCTACAGTATGTGTCTTCTGAAGAAAAATTCCAACTGGTTCCCCCTGAGGTTGTCAATTACTGGAACATCAAAAGCAATAAGAGTTCAGAAGATAACACTAATTTCTTAAAATGAGAGCATGAATTCCTATTACCTTTTTCCCTTTCTTCAATATACTCCTGAAAAAATCAGATCTCTTCATGACACCAACATTTCATGCTCCTAATAGCATCAGATGTTGCTGCTTCTACATTGGCTTACATCCTTAAAATTTGACATATAGAAAGTGGCAGGAAATTGAACCAAAAAGGATACAAGTTTCTTCATACACCTGAATAGTAGCCATATCACCTTCCAGTCGAATAATCTCTCCAACCAACTCACTGTGGCCCACTCTCACCAGCTCATACATGGCTGCACCTGCCATGTCACAGGCAGTGACCACTAAAGAGAACACATAATTTTTGCACTCTGTGAATAGTTACAGATAATTTTTAAAAAATCCAATAATATGTCTCCTGTGTGTAATCAGAAAGATAACACATCTGTTATGGAACATACTTACAGTTTCACATAAAGATGTATTTTTAGCATATTTATTTACAAATTATTTTCAGATGTTACAAGTTCAATACAGCTAACTCTTACCTGATAGTATTTAGGCACATTCTGATCAACCCAGGTTACTATAATAAATGAGATGAGGGTTTGGAACAATAATAATAATAAAACAAAAAACTTTCAAATTAGAATAAGAGCTCTAGCTAGCAGCATGGTATAATAACACATACTCATTAGTTTGCTGTTCAGTCACCATTCCCTTTGAGGTAACACCTAAAGCAACATCTTTACTTTCTAGTGCCTTATCCCAGCAGTTATTAACACTGGTGACATGGACCCTTCTGATAATCTAATGATAGCTCTCCACAGAAAAGTTTGCACATGTACTATCAATATTTTTCATGGACCATATAAGGATGTCACCACCATGGGGAAAAGTCCTGGTTAAGGGCTCCCATTTTGGACCATATTTTCTAGTAAGCAAAAATTACCTTTCTGGCAGCAAGGGAAGGTTGCTACACTTTTAGATATGTTTAAGAATAAATTCATTTGTAATATGTCATTTTCTGATACAACTGATTAGAACTATATAACAGGTAATATTTCAGTAGAAACTTAATAGTACTTTAATAAGTACTAATATTTAGTTAACTTATTAGACTATGAAAATTTATTTCTTGTGCAATGTTTACCTCTACGTCTAATGTATACAAATAATGAAGACACATAAACAGGTTCCAGAAATAATTTACTATATACTTCCACAAAATATTATTTCCTTAAACTCTGCTCTTTTGCCCTTTCTCTGACAGTTCTTGTGCTCAGCTCTCATAAAAACCTTTATGATTATAGAAATATCTGAATGGCAAAAGAGATTAAAAACAGTTAAATGTAAAATATTTTATTACTTGTCTATGAGTGCAAGCTTCAACACCAAGTTCTTAGGGAGATAAAGAAGCATGACTGACAGTCTTCATCTGTACAAACACCAAAAAAGTGTCATAAACTCTACTGTCACTACAACAAAAAAGACCACAAAATGAGACCACAGACATAAGAAAAACTGAATTTCCATGGCACTAAGGATAAGTCAAGGAGCAGAGTTAACCAAGAAGACTGTGAATCACATTTTGTAGTGGGACTGTTCCATAACACAATGAATACTGGAAGGAGGCTTCTTATTTAAAAAGCAGTGTCCCATGTTTTGGCAGACTAGACACAAAGTTTAAAACTGTTATCCATAATCAGTATCAAGTCATAAGACTTCTCTCCCATGGGTAGCTGGTTATGATACCTGAAATAAACATTTTAAGGAATTTACTAATGCAAAGGGTAAAAGTTGAAACTGCAGAGAAATGCTCTGAAGACAATTATTAAAGTTCAAAGTAAATTAATGGCCACTGAAAGCCTACTACCTACAAGGTATTACATATTAAGAGCCATACAACTTTATAGTTTTTTATGTCAAATTAAACAAAAAATTATGATATACAGGTAAGTAAAATTCTGAACACTTGTTATATATTTACATAACAGATCGATATAAACAGCATATTTAACAAAGCAGCATTTTGATAATCAAATTTAGATAATCAAACCCAGGTTACTTCAATCTCATAACCACTATGAGATCTTTTAATAACAAACAAATAGAAACTTGTTTATTTCTACCTAAAACATCTCAAAAAGACATTAATCAATGTTAGGGATACTAACTCTTGTGATTACTATGTATTACTTACCAGGTCCTGAGACTCCATGCACATAACCAAATGTGCTTTCTTTGTCTTCATCAAGTATTTTAGGTAGCTTAGAGAAATCCATCATGTTAATTTGCCTATGGTAAAACAAAAAATTATGCTATATTATAAATTCTAAAGCAAAAGAACCAATACAAGTAGCCAAATCTCATCTTTGGTAATTCTTACAGTTACTACATATCTTCAAAGTAAAAAAATAAAATAAAATACTTAAAATCTCATTAAAAATTCCTCATTTGTGGATGCTCTATGGTTACAAATTATTAACAAATTATATCTCTATGTAAAGTATTTCCTAGAAAATAACCAAGGGGTATTTAACCTGCCATACAAATCCCTCTCCAAGTCTCTCTTTCTCCAAGTACTCTTGCCCTTAAGCATTCTGCGTGCATATACACACACACGGAACTCTTTGCCACTTCTCAAAACATAGGCACATTCTCGCTTAGGGACTATGAATAAGATGTTCCTTCTACCTGCAGTGCCTTCTCCTAGGAGTACCTAGAGTGTTCCTATATCTCCTTCAAGTCCTTACTCAAATGTCATGAGGCTGCTCTGCCTATCTGTTTAAAATTCTAACAGACTTCTTTTCTGCTTTGTCACCATCGCACTTTTCACGATATAACAAATTATAAACTTTTCATTTTAAAAGTTTTTATTAACGATCTCTAAAATTTATCTGGGAACATTTTTCCTTTTTTCTTTTTGTAGCAGAACACAGAACAGATTTTGAAAATGAATATATACTCTTACTTTATACATGTACACTACGACAAACCCAATCAATGAACTATCCAAGTCCAAAAAGAAAACTGGTATAAAGTTTATTTTTGACTGCTGGCCCAACTTAATAATTATTGACAATTTAACAAGGGAATAGAATACATGTACCTATGAAACCTAAATAATGACCCAAAACAACCATAAAGAAAGAGTCAAGATAAGTGATAAAATGCCAAACAAAGATTAGAATGTTTAGGGAAGACATCTTGAAGGTCATAAACTAGGACAGAGTAACAAAAGAATAGAGATAAAATGTGCAGAAATAGTGAACAGACCAACATTACTGAGGTACAAAAGGTTTTCATTAGGGCACAACAGTGAGAAATAGGATGCAAAGGCAGAAAGACTAGTTTGTGGGTCTTAAACTGAATGCCAAAATAACAAATAGACTTTAATCTTATAAACAAAAGGAAATCATAGGAGATTGAGGAACTATTTTGAGAAGAATGGTGTTCAATTACTCTCAAAGATTAAAGTAAAGGAAGGAATCCAGGCAGGATAAGAAGTTTAAAAAGCTCTGAAAATAGTTAAGGCTTTAATGTCAATGGAATTCAATTTATTAAATGTTTATTGAGCTCCTACCAAGAGAGGGGCACTGTGTTAAGCTTAGGGAACAAGAATTTTGCCTGACACAGGAGACTATTCTCAAAGAATTTTATTTGCTTTAAACAACTGAACAGTAGAGCAAAATGACCCATGTATTCAACTGAAGTGCAAACAACACATCAGTAATGAGGGGAAACTGATTGTGACATGAGAGAAGTGCAGACGACGTGGATGAAGTTCTGGAAACAAGGGGCTGGAAAGAATTTTGAGGCTGAGCTGAGTCCAGGTGAGTTCAGAAAGAATACAGTAGTCTTAGGGATTCATTTGAGGCGGTTTGAAGAGTGTTTTTCAGTTTTCTGGAGTCAATGAAGGATCACCACATCTCATGGAATACGATCTGTAATTCCTTAGTCAAGGTATCAAAGAACTAGGAAGGTAGGTGTAGCTGAAGTCATTAACAGTGATTCATCAAGTGCTCTCAGAAACGGGATATTACTCAAGGCTAACGGGAAGATATGAGTGATTAAAAAAACAGCACAAGATGCGGAAATAAAAGAGGAATGAGTACAAGAGGTATGAAGGAGGAAAAGATGAATAGGTGGAGTATACAAAGTTTTTAGAGCAGTCAAACTTATAACACTATAATGGTGGATGCATGTCATTAAACATGTTCAAACACACAAAACAGGTAAGAAAGAGTGAACACTAATGTAAACTATGAATTTTGAATGATAATGATTTATCAATGTAGGTTTCATTCGTTTAACACATGTACCACCCCGCAGCAGGTGTTTAGATGCCTGTTAAGGCACCCACATCCTGAGCATCGGAGTACCTGGGTTCAATTTCTGGCTCCGGCTCCCGACTGCAGCTTCCTGCTAATGCAGACCCTGGGAGGCAACAGTGATGGCTCAAATAATTGGTTGTCTGCCTCCCAGGTGGGCGACCCAGATTGGATTTCTGGTTACTGGCTTCTGTCCCAGTCTAGTCCTTGCCACTGTAGTTATTTGGGGAGTGTAACAGCCGATGGATACTCTCCCTTTTGCCTCTTTCACATAAATTTAAAAATAAAATAAAAAATTTTTTAAATGTAACATGCCACTCTGTTGAGTGATATAATAATGGAGAGGTATGCATGTGTTGGGGGAATGAGGTATAGGAGAAATCTTTGAACCTTCTGCTCAATATTGTTGTGAATCTAAAAATGCTCTCAAAAATAAAGTCTATTTGAAAAGAGACAAGAGTGAAAGCAAGCATTAAAATGACACAGACACAGGAGGCTTTTAAGTGAACAGAATATTATTGGGGGAAGGAAAAATGCCAACAACACAAAGATGGTATTGGTGATGAAGTAGGGTAGGTTGGTAGGTTGGTAGTTTGTTGATAAGGATGAAGTTATAGAGCAAAAGTAATTGGAAATACTGGAACTGAAATAGAAAGAAAGCAATAAGCCAGATATTACAGTCATCAATATCACAGAACAAGAACACAAAGATTTTCGTGTCCCCAGTAGGAAAATTAAATTGGAAGAGGTGGTTAAAGGAGGAAGGAAAGAAAAGGGGATTTTGACTTCCTGAAGATGCAATAGAAAAGTGTCGCTCCCCCTCTTCGTGGAGGAACGACACTAAGCCCTGCCTAGGCTTCATATCCGAGTCACGGCACCATTATGTCGCTCCCCCTCTTCGTGGAGGAACGACACAGGACCCTGCGCTGTTCTTTTGTCTGCTCGGCCCTCCCCGGGTTTGCTGCTGGTTCTTCCCGGGTTGGCTACCGTCCCTTCCACCTCCGTGGAAGGGCGGTTCCCCCTGGCCACTTTCCCCACTTCCGCAGGGGAGCGGCACACCGCCGGCCGGCTCTCTCGGGGGCTGCACAGGTGTTCCCCTTAGATGTTCCCCTTAGATGTTCCCGGTGCATGCCGTCTCTCTCCTCCTTTATAGTCCTCTTCCACCAATCCCAACTCTGCTACCCACATGCCGAGTACGCTGCTCTCCTCCAATCAGGAGCAAGTCCTACAGTTTATTGGCTGAACTGGAGGCAGCTGTGTAGAAGCTGTTTTCTTCTCTCCCATCGCCATATTGTGGGAGAGCAGATGCATAGAATAAGTCTTAATTCCAGTAACTTAGTCTAGTCCGAGTTGCTCCCAGTTGCTCCCCACAGAAAAGGCTGTTGAGTAAGAGCAGGCATGGAACTGTAGAAACCTAGAATATAAATAGGGCAAGCACTGTGGCTTGCAACTCATGCATCCCTTACTGGAGTGCTGGGTCCTGTCCCAGCTGCACTGCTTCTGATCCAGGTCCCTGCTAATGCACCTGGAAAGGTAGTGGATTGTTAGGAAAATGGCGCAGTCTTATCTGTGGTGCGATCTACACCCTGAACCAACCTAGGCTCTAGTCCCCGCCACCATTGCTGGAAGCCAAGTGGCCACATGGCCCAACCACCAGTGTCAAGCTCCACCCTCATCCTAATGGGATTTGCTATTCCTGCTTCCCTGCCCGCCCTCCGGCAAAGTTTTAAAAGGACCTGTTCCTGAATATGTGGCTAGTCCTCTCCTCTCTCCTTCTCTCCTTCTCTCTCTCTTGCTTGTTCTCTCTTCTCCCCTCCCCTCCCCTCTCCTCTTCTCTCTGTCTCTCTCTCTCTCTCTTACTCACTATTTTTCCTTCCTTGCCCCTTCCCTCCAGCCTGCTGGGATTTCCCAATAAACCCTTTCCCTTACTCTGGTGTTTGGTGTGTTTTGTGATCTTACAGTGGAGGATGGTCCAAGTTCCTGGACCCCTGTAATCCGTGTGGGTGACTGATACAGAGCTGTAGGCTTCTGGCTTCAGTGTGGCCCAACCCTAGCCATTGCAGTCATCTGGGGGTAAACCAGCACATGGAAGATTTCTGTCTCTGTGCATGTGTCTGTGTCACTCTGCCTTTCAAATAAATAGATGTTAAAAAATAAATAGAAAACAATTTTCCAGAAGCTACAAAATAACAGGGGAAAAAGAAAACAAGATTGAAAGAGAAACTTACTTAGTTGGGAAATGGGGTATGCAAAAATCTGCAAAGAAGCAGTGAACAAGCAAATTAGGTCAAATTACAGTCTTTAGAAAAAATCAAAAGGAGAACTTGAAACCATATAATCTAACTTCCTCTCCAAATATGAGTATTCCCTCTGTAGAATCATGACACATGGTCACCTTAATATTAAAAAGGAAACAGCATGAGATCTTGAGTCAACAGACTTGGGATCACATTCTGATTCTCTCAATGACATGCTGAAGAACATCTTGGAAAAAAACAAGACTTCATTATTTTTTTTAAGATTTATTTATTTGGGGGCCGGCGCTGTGGTGCAGGGGGTTAAAGCCCTGGCCTGAAGTGCCAGCATCCCATTTGGGCACCAGTTCTAGTCCTGGCTGCTCCTCCTCTGACCCAGCTCTCTGCTATGGCTTGGGAAAGCAGCGGAAGATGGCCCAAGGCCTTGGGCCCCTGCACCCACGTGGGAGACCCAGAAGATCAAGGCTTCGGATTGGCGCAGCTCTGTCCATTGCGGCCATTTGGGGAGTGAACCAGCGGATGGAAGACCTCTCTCTGTAGCTCTTTCAAATAAATAAAAATAAATCTTTAAACAAAAATAAAAGATTTATTAATTTGAGGTGCTGGCGCTGTGGTGTAGCGGGTAAAGCCATCGCCTGTAGTACCGGCATCCCATATGGTCGCCGGTTCGAGTCCCAGTTGCTTTACTTCCGATCCAGCTCTCTGCTATGGCCTGGGAAAGCAGTGGAAGATGGCCCAAGTCCTTGGGCCCCTGCACCTATGTGGGAGACCCAGAGGAAGCTCCTGGCTTCTGGCTTCCAATTGGCGCAGCTCTGGTCATTGCTGCCATTTGGGGAATGAACCAGTAGTTGGAAGACACTCTCTCTCTGCCTCTGCCTCTCTGTACTCTGCTTTTCAAATAAATAAATAAATCTTTTATATATATATATAAATCTTTTTTTTTTTTTTTTTAAAGGCAGAGTTAGAGAGCGAGAGAAAGAAAGTGAAATCTTCCATCTGCTGATTCACTCCCAAATGGCGACATGGCCAGGACTGGGGGAGACCAAAGACAGGAGCCAGGAGCTTCATCCGGGTCTCCCACGTAGGTGCAGAGGTCCAAGAACTTGGTTCATCATGTTGCTTTCCTAGGCACATTAGTAGGGAGATAGATTGGAAATGGAGTAGGCAGGATATAAACTGGTGACAATGTGGGATGCTGGTGTCACAGGTAGTAGTCCAACCTGGTATACCACAATGCAGGCTCCAGGACATCTTAACATGTACATTTGAAACATGGGACTAATGTTCCCAACCCAGAGCTGTGATTACAATACAAATTTGCTTCTATGTTCCTTGTGAAATGTAGAACCCTTATAAAATTACACTGGCAATATTTGTATTTGAACAGGGGAGAGTTCCATCTTTCCAGGAAAAATCTAAGCCTACTTCCCTGTAACTTATATTCTCTGGCTTTGTTTCATCCAATTACTGTAGCCACACAAATTGTGTACGTTCCTTCTCCAAGGCAATTCTATCTAGTGCCTTCAACTCTCTGTCCCTCAAAGCATAATTGGATTTTTCAGATCTCTTACTCCTGAGGCTATCATTTTCTGAAAGTATTGTACAGTGTCAATATTTTTTCTTTCAAAATAAAACAAAAATAAAACCTGCTACTCGAGATGTTGTATGAATAAGTACTGAAGAATACCACTTCATCTATTCTGAATACTTATTTTTAACTGAGAGATAGAGATAAGGCTTTGAGTGCACACAGACTTGAGTTTGAATTTACAAATTGTGTTTTTGGGAAAATCAGTTTCTTTTATCCTTTGGGGTCTCAGTTTCATCTGTAAGATAAAATGATGTTCAGAAACTTGACTATAGACCTACCATATGATCCAGCCATCCCACTCTTGAGAATTCAAACCGAAAGAAATCAGCATCTGGAAGAGTTATTTGTACTCCCAAATTCACTGCAGCACAATTCACAATAGAATCAATAGTATGGAATCAACCCAGATGTCCATCAACTGTTGACTGGGTAAAGATATTACGGTACATATGTACTATGGAGTACTACTCAGCTGTAAACATAAATGAAATCCTGTCTTTTGCAACAAGATGGACTCAACTGGAAATCATTATACTTACTGAAATAAGCCAGTTTGAAAAAGTCAGATATCATACATTTCCCCTGCACTGAAGTAACTAATAGAGTACCTGAAATGTAATGTATTGGAGTGAAATAATCATTTTGAGGTTTTGATGATTGTTTACAGCCCTTGTCTTTTCCATTGAGGAAGAGTGCTTTTTTTTCCCCCACATTATTTGTTGGACTCTTTTACTTAGTGTAGGGTTAACTATATGATCATTAAATAAACTGAAAATAGATATTTGTAAAAATTAAAAGTGGGAATGTGAAAGGGAGAAGGAAGAAGGGTTGGCGGGTGGGTGGGAAGGAGGGAAGTGTCACTATGTTCCTAAATCTGTATAAATGAAATACATGATACTTGTATAACTTAAATGAAATTTAAAAAAAATATAAAGAGGTTGTTATGAGGTACTTACCAGTAAGGCTAACAAAGAAGCACTATGATGACTGCTAATTCTATCCTGCCATTGGGAAGCTAAGATCACCTAATTTTTAGTAAGCATCTAATGTGTTATCTTCTTGTTATCTGAATCAAATCTATGCACTTAACTAATTTACCCCCTTGCTAGGATGTACATTTTTACTGTATCTTTATTTTCTAAAACCAAAGAGATATTTTTGAACTCCCAATCATGTGCCAGCTGCTGTGTTGTAGGAAGAAAACATGATGCAGTAAGACATAATGTTGCCTCCAAGGATCTTCTTACATGGTAGGATAAAAAGACATAAGGCGACAAAAGAGCATGAAGCAATGACATCTGACCTAGACTTGGGAAGAACAGGAGTGACTTACAAGAGGTTATGCTGACACTTAAAAAAGATGAACAAAGACTTCATATAATAAAGCTGGTTTTCAGATTCTTGGTTCACATGCCCTTCAGGAAAAGAGTTGATGAAGCAATATTGTTGCCTGTTTAGATTTTGTAAAATAAGTATTTACATATGTTCCCTGTAAAGCTGAACAGTGAGGGCCTCTAAATGTCTGAGTAAGAATTAGTGGAAAAACAGATTTCATTCATGATCCAGTTGTCTTGTGAGTTTATTAGTCAGCTGGATAATCCTAGCCACCATGGGAATTTTGACAATTCTAGTTTTTAACCTTTTTAGGATGGCAAGCTTTAAGACAGTGGCATAAAACTAATAAAACAATTCAAGAGTCTAAGTTATAATTTTACAAATTTTCCTAGACATGATTTTCACCAGATCTATAAATTTGCATTCATTTGATATTCTTTCTTCAGAAAATATTTATTTATTTGAAAGGCAGAGTGACACAGAGAGAAGGGGAGAGAGACAGACAGCATCTGCTGGTTCACTGCCCAAGTAGCCTGAACAGCCAGCACTGGGCCATGCTGAAGCCAGGAGCCTGGAGTTTTACCCAGGTCTCCCATGTAAGTGCAGGGGCCTAAACCCTTGGGCCATCTTCTGCTGCTTTCTGAGGTGCATTAGCAGGGAGCTGGACTGGAAACAGAGAAGCTGGGAGAATAATCAGCACCAATATGGGATGCTGGCATCACAGGAGGGAGCCCTACCCACTACACCACAACAGTGGCCCCCAATTTTGCTTTTTAAATTATAACTTTATCTTTCTTTTTCTTAATTTTATTTATTTACTTTTATCTTTGTTTCAAAGAGAGACAGTGAGATATATCTTCCACCCATTGCTTCACTCCCTACACATAAACAACAGTTGGTGCCAGGGAACCTATGTTGTGGTGTAGCAGGTTTAGCCTCTGCCTCTGACACCAGCATCCCATGTGGGCACTGGTTTGAGACCTGGCTGCTCCACTTCCGATCTAGTTTCCTGCTAATGCACCTGGGAAAGCAGTTGAGGATGGCCCAAGTCCTTGGGCTATGCATTCACATGGGAAGCCTGGAAGAAGCTCCTGGCTCCTGGCTTTGAAGTGGCCCAGCACTGGCCATTGTGGCCATTTAGGGAGTAAACCCGTGTGTAGAAGATCTCTCTCTCTCTCTCTCTCTCTCTCTCTCTCTCTCTCTCTCTCCTCTTTCTCTCTCCCTCCCTCTCTCCAACTCTGCCTTTCTAATAATAAAAAAAAGAATCAAAAAAAAAAAAAAATGTTGGGGCTGGGTCACAGCAAAACCACGAGCCCTAAACTCAGTATGGGTCTTCCATGTGGGTGGCAGGAACCCAAATAATTAAGCCACCACCTGCTGCCTACTGCTGTGTGCATTAGCAGGAAGCTGGAATCACAGCAAAGATAAGACTTAAGGCCAGACCTTCTGAAAGGGGATGTGGGCATGCCAAATAGCATCTTCCCCACCATGCCAAATGGCTGCCCTTTTCTGCTTTTTAAAAAGCCAGTGTTAAGAAGAGAAAAATGTAACAATGAGTAATTTAGTTTTCTTTATTCCACTGTTATATGCAAAGGAGTGAGTGGCTGACTTTAAGGCACAGACAGCTAAGCCACCACCTGCAACACCAGCATCCCGTATGAGCGCCATTTTGAGTCCTGTCTGCTCTGCTTCTTATCCAGCTCCCTGGTAATGAGCCTGGGAAAGTAGAAGATGGACCAACTGCTTTGGCCCCTGAAACCACAGAGGAAACCTGGGTGAAGGTCCAGACTTGTATTCCAGCCTGGCTCAGTTCTGGCCATTGCAGCCATGTGGTGAGTGAACCAACAGATGGAAGATCTCTCATCTGTCCCCCCCTCCCTACCTAACTCTGCTTTTCAAATAAATAAATTTTTTTAAAGTGGTTACAAATACTTGTATATTCCAAAACCAGCTTTTACCACACATTTCAGAATAAGACAACTATGAAAACACTTCAAAGTGTAAAATTCCAAGTACATTTGTCCACTCTTGATGTTTTAATATATTTAAATGCTAATCGCAAAGCAATGCTCAGGCCAATGCAAACAACCAAACAACCAAAGTCTTTGTTCCTAGAAGGAATTTGCTCCTCAAGGGAAGAGCCCATCAGGAGTAGTTATAGACATAAGAGTCTATTTAATTTCTTTATTTAAAAAAAAGATTTATTTATTTGTTTGAAAGGCAGAGACACAGAGAGGCAGAGGCAGAGGCAGAGAGAGAGATCTTCCATCTGTTGGTCCATTCCCCAAATGGCCACAACAGAAAGAGCTGAGATGATTTGAAGCCAGGAGCCAGGAGCCTCCTCCTCTGGGTCTCCCATGTCGGGAGAGGGGTTCAAGGACTTGGGCCATCTTCCTCTGCCTTCTCAGGCACATCAGCAGAGAGCTGGATTGGAAGTGGAGCAGTCGGGACTCAAATCATCGCCCACATGGGATGCCAACACTAAGTCTATTTAATTTTTAAAGCACTGTTTTCTGACAGAGTTGGAAACTGTTTTTCTGGGTGCAGGAGTTTCAGTTTTTAACCTCTTAAGAAGATGCTGCAAGAAATTTCCAGGATTGGTCCAAGGTAACAGGCTATCTTAAAGCATCAAAATCTTTAATTCCCACAGCACTGATACAAGGGCTCCTAGTGTACTTTCTAAGCTTTTCAGTGAAGCACTCAATTACAGAAACACAACCAACACGTAAGTGAACAGAGTCTCTCTACCAATTTGGGCAAGGAACAGGACAGGTATACCAGAAGCAGGACAATTTCTTTGCAGACTGTTGCATATTCCCTTAAATCTTAAGAAGTTCTGCATTCTATTCTATCTCATACTGCAGATTTTTTAAGAAGAATGTGATGATGCTTCCTTCCCATAAATAAAAGAAAAAGCACTCACCAAGTAGATACCTTATGATTGGTTACTTGATAACCAAGAAGGGTTAAGCGCAGAGCAGTTGATAAGCTTGGTCATACAACATACTGATTTGTTAGTAGCTCATCATTATCTACGACAATAGTCAAAATAAAAATATTCCATTAAAATCTTCTGCTTCATCTTAAAATACCTATGCCCATGTGAATAGTGGCAGGCTTTTAAAAATGTTAAAAAGATAACCTCCTGAAATATGACTTTTAATAAGCTAATTACATAGCAAGTTAGATTACACTGAAAGTTATTTTTATCTTAAATTTCCATGAGATAAGGGCCAAACCATATGAATTAATGCTACACAGAACAGTTTTATAGGGTACTTAATAACGTTGTTCAATGATTCTTGCGGTTGTCAATTATTAAAAAAAAATACAGGCTGCATGCTTTCATCAAAATTGTATGGTATACATGGCTGCATGCATAAAATCAACTCAGTGATAACATAAAATTTACATTTCGCTGTGTGACTCCTATCTAGTTTAAGGATAAAATGCAAAACCAACTTACAACTAAGATCCCTTTAGACACAAGCTAGGTCCCCAAATCCTCATATTCGTGAAAGACTTTTTTAAAAAAAACACCCTCCCGTGCTGTAGAAGAAAAATCCAGAGGGTAGAATAGGCAACCATCTGAGTTTATGAGTCATCATTCTCCCCGACAGGCACTGCGGAACACTGCAGTGACAAACACCACAGGAGGCTCACTCTTTTCTCCTTTAATAAGGCTCATTCCAAACTGTGACAGGTTAATGTGCTATCCCAAGTAACTTCATTCTTTCAAAAATAGTTCTTCTTAGTACCTCAGTCTTAGATGACATGACTTTTGGTACAAGGGGGAGGAAATACATTAAAAGCTAAGGTTCCAGGCCGGCGCCGCGGCTCACCTGGCTAATCCTCCGCCTGCAGTGCCGGCACCCCGGGTTCTAGTCCTGGCCGGATTCTGTCCCAGCTGCTCCACTTCCAATCCATCTCTCTGCTATGGCCTGGGAAAGCAGTGGAAGATGGCCCAAGTCCTTGGGCCCCTGCACCTCCATGGGGGGCCAGGAGGAAGCTCCTAGCTCCTGGTTTCAGATTGGCGCAGCTCCGGCCATTGTGACGAACTGGGGAGCAAATCAGCAGATGGAAGAACTCTCTCTGCAACTCCTTCTCTCTCTATAACTCTGACTTTCAAATAAATCTTAAAAAAAAAAAAAGGCACAAAGCACTAACAGTATGACTACTGGAAGGACATAATGCTTACACAGAATACAAAATCACTTTTGCTTTTACTTCTAATAAACTATTTACAACTAATAAGAGTTGTTACAAGAAAAACTACATGGTCTCTGAGGACGTGGTAATACAGCCCTAATTTTGGGACCACCACAGGAGATACAGATTAATCCTTAACCAAACTCATTTTAGTCTATTTTAAAAGAATGTATGTGACTATGAATAGGACTGTAGGGGGACCCTTTAGTCATCGAGCTTAGCAAATCCTGGGAATTTCCACAACCTACAGCTCCGAAATACAGAAATCAGGTGTGTTCTGAAATACTAACTCAGCTCTATTTTTGGAACAAGACTTAAGGATCTATCAGATTAGAATAACTTGGGTGAAGATATAGGAAAATTCTAAACCCTATCTTGAATGAACTTTTGTGCCATAAGACTTAGGCTCAGTTCTAGCGTTTTGGATATCAAAGTTGCTACAGTTTAATGGTTCCTTTGGAGGATGGACATAGAGGGAATTATTTTCTGTTGTCTCATACTGCTCTAAGGTACAATTAGTTTATAGCCAAGAATTGTTATTGACAGCCTACTTTATCTCTATTTACAGCTACTTCCCCAACCCCCTCCATCCTCACAGAAACATCTTTTGGTGGATGAAATCATATTCACAACATACTGACACAGCAGACACTAGAAAGCCACATTCAAGCACTGCAAGTAGGCTGCCATCCAAGCAAGCACAGTCTGTGTTTTAAGTGCCTGCTTTGCTTCACTTTAAATAGTTTGGGGTCTGTTAGCCTGCTTCTTAGATTCACAGTAACAGACACCATTTCCCTTCTTGAACAAATGAAATAGAAGACACTGAAGTGTGTTATACTAAAAATAATAAACCCCTCACTGTCTGATTTTGCACCACCAAAACCAGGAC
This sequence comes from Oryctolagus cuniculus, assembly GCF_964237555.1. NCBI lineage: Eukaryota > Metazoa > Chordata > Mammalia > Lagomorpha > Leporidae > Oryctolagus > Oryctolagus cuniculus. The sequence goes on along the minus strand of NC_091435.1, from coordinate 69,764,519 downwards.
TCGTGGGTTACTGAAAACTTATTTTTCATAATACAGTTATCCCTATACTTAGCTACCACACTCCTAATGTTCGTATTGATTGATTGACAATCTGATTCCCTACTTATAACTATTTGAAAGCTCTTACATAATTGTTTTGGCACATAAAATCAGCAACTTTCACACGGAACAATTATGACATGTTACTCTTCTAGTAATATAATTCAAACTTCAATTAATAGAATTCCAATGTATAAATCACATGAGGAACATTTCAAGTTACACCTAGAATACTGTTATTTGAGAGTAACAAGAGTTCTAAAGCATGTCCTGTACCTTAAGAAAATTAAGAATTTTATTTATTTGAGAGGAAGAGAGAAAGAGAGACAGAAAAGGATTTCCTACTTGCTGATTCACATTCAGATTCCCACAAGATGGTCCTGATGGGAAGTTTAAACTGGAAGTCAGGAATTCCATCTAGCTCTCTCACAAGTGGCAGGCACCCAGCTACTTGAACTACAACCTGCTGCCTCACAGGGTGTGCATTAGTAGGAAGCAGGAATTGGAAGCAGATCCAGGACTCCAACTCAGGTACTCCAATACATTATATGGGTGTCCCAAGCAGTGTCTTAACCACCAGGCCAAACATTCACCTTAAGTGCCTCATTCTTAAAACTAACATTGTTACACTAATTCCCATCAATCACATTATGGTAGATCACTACAGTTGAGGGATATTGGGAATGTTAAAGCCATTCATCTATTCAGTCTTCGAAAATGGCAGATTTCAGCTAATTATTAATGACAGAGTTGGTCGGCGCTGTGGCACAGCCAGTTAAAGCCCCAGCCTGAAGTGCCGGCATCCCATATGGGCGTCATTTTGAGTCCCAGCTGCTTCACTTCACTTCCAGCATCCCATATGGGTGTCAGTTGGAGTCCAGCTCTCTGCTATAGCCTGGGAAAGCAGTAGAAAATGTCCCAAGTCCTTGGGCCCCTGCACCCACATGGGAGACCTGGAAGAAGCTCCTGGCTCCTGGCTTTGGATCAGCTCAGTGCTTTGGATCAGTGCTGGCCGCTGCGGTCATCTGGGGAGTAAACCAGCGGGTGGAAGACCTCCCTCTCTCTCTCGCTCTCATGCTCTACCTCTCTTTGTAACTCTGTGTTTCAAATAAAATAAATCTTTAAAAAAAAGGACAAAGTTGGCTTTCTGTGCCTCCCTAAATTGAAGATCCATTTGTAAATACCTACTAGACTTCCAAACTTCCAAATGCACCTGTCCTCTGATCCAGCTGCTCCATTTCTAGGAATTTCCTGTATGTATACAAAATGTCCTATTAACAAATTATTCACTATAGCCATTTCTTAGTTTCTTATGCAAAAGATTGGGATGTCTATTAAAATGGAGACTAAAGAACAAGGTAGTATGGAAGGCAGTGTGCTTAAGTGGTTCTGACATTTATCTCTACAAACAGACTCTTGTTTCAATTAAAAGTAATGATTTTTTTAAAATCTTGAGTTTTACCACTTATGAGCTGTGTGTGTGATATTGTTGCTATTTAATAACCCTATGCCAAATATTCCTCATGTATTAAATAGAGGTAAGAATAGTATCCATCTCATAAGATTGTTGTGAGGTTTCCATGGGACAATACAGCTAAGGTATTAAGCAAAGTGCACAGGAGCAGGTGCTGTGATGCAATGGGTTAAGCAGACATGTGGGACATCCACATCCCATATGGAATGCCAGCTATTCGTCTTCCAATCCAGCTCCCTGCCAATGTGCCTGGGAAGCAGTGGATTATGGCTCAAGTACTTGAGCCCCTGACACTCACAAGGGATACGCTGATGGAGCTCCTGGCTCCTGGTTTTGGGGGAATGAACCAGTGGACGAAAGATCTCTTTTTCTATCTCTCTCTGTCACTCTGTCATTCAAATAGGAAATAAATAAATCTTTAAATGAAAAAAAAAAAAAAAAAGAATGAGACAGCTTTAACTATCAATGTGGAAAAATCTTCCAGGTAATACTGTTAAGTGAAAAACTGTAAGGTCCACAAGATGTTACTACTTGTGGATAAATACATGGAGAAAAATAAAAATGGGGGGAGAGGGAGATAGAGAGATGGGAGGGGAAAGAGAGAAAATATACCTACATAAATACTTGCTTGCTTTACTTGTGCATGTATTATCTACTTCATTAGAAATACTGTTGAAAGATTCATTGAATGCTAAAACTGAGCCAAGTAATAAAACTATAATATATCTAATTAACTGAGCAAGTAATGATGTTCACATTGTTCATATGTACCAGCTGTTATTCTAACCATTGTTCTTATACCACTAATTTAACTTTCACAACTTAGTATTACTTTTCCTTAAAGCTCAGAAAAATGCAATACAGAAAGTAAAGAGTAACTCCCCCAAAGTCACACTGCTAGGAGGCACAAGAACCAGACTAGTCCCACAGTTCAGTGCCAGTACTGCAAAATTCTCTAAAAGGACTGAATTCATGCATTAAGTAATTCCAAATGCTTTTGATTTTGCTTCTTTACAGAAATTCTTCTTTGAAGTTTTCCTACAGAATGTTAATCCTATAATTTTTTTACCCACCAAATCCAGATGTGAACTCTTATGATTCTGTCACATGATTAAGTCAGATGACAGATACTTCTACAACATGCTCTAAATAGCTCCAAAGCAGAAAGCATTTCTGGAGCATTTAATTTCTATATCAAATATAAAATGTAAATTGTAATCCTATCTGGTAATGCCTATCATTTTCTGGTACATTTATAATGATAATTTCTTATTGGACGCCCAAGAGTTATCACAAATGTGGATTAGGAGAATTTCCTCTTAGATGCCTAAGACAGAAAAATAGCTAATCATTTCTAGCCATTTTAAATAATGTTTTTTCCCTTTTGTAAATTCTTTCTTTTCCCTACCCAGTCTTCATTTTATTTCTTTTTCAAAGTAAATGCTTTTATTTTTCTCTAACTATAGAAACACTACACCTTCATTATAAAAATAAAAATGTGTAGTGTAGAAAAGCATATGTAAGCAAGCAAAAATAATCTGGAATGTCAATCTATCCACCTTAAGAAATGACTAGACATTTGGATGGCCATCCTTTCCTGTGATTCATCACCCACACAGGCAAGCAGAAACACCACTTGCTTATGTGAATGTTAATGTCAATACTCTGCCGCTTTGTCTCTTTTCTTCCTTTCCTTTCCTGCTTGTTTCCTCCCTATCACGTTGACAACTGTATAAGCATATATAAAATTCATGTTTTTCAACTGGTTTTATACACATAGGATCTCATTATTTACATTTCTCTGTACCTTGTCTTTCTCACTTAAGACACATGATGGAAATCCTTCCAAGTCCCTGGTAACTCCTACCATTTAATGACTTCATAGCATTCCTTAATACGCCTTGCACAATTTATATAATACCCACATTAACAGACAGTCCCTTTGTCCTTGGTTTTTGCCACTACAAACACTGTTGCAATCAACATTCATTTACACACCTACTTATTTACTGGTGTCTTTATTGCTAACAAAAAGACTCCTTGGAGCACCACTGATAGAGAATGTACATTTTTTTTTAACAGGCAGAGTGGACAGTGAGAGAGAGAGACAGAGAGAAAGGTCTTCCTTTGCCGTTGGTTCACCCTCCAATGGCTGCCGCGGCTGGCGCGCTGCGGCCGGCGCAGCGCTGATCTGATGGCAGGAGCCAAGTACTTATCCTGGTCTCCCATGGGGTGCAGGGCCCAAGGACTTGGCCATCCTCCACTGCACTCCCTGGCCACAGCAGAGAGCTGGCCTGGAAGAGGGGCAACCGGGACAGAATCCGGCGCCCCGACAAGGACTAGAACCCGGTGTGCCAGCGCCGCAAGGTGGAGGATTAGCCTAGTGAGCCGCGGCGCCGGCTGAGAATGTACATATATTCAATATGGACAGACTGCCTGTTTAAGAATAATGAAATCTGAAACAACTCCCATCTCTTCTAACATTTTGAGAAAATCCTTTCCTGCACATTTTGCTACAGACTTATAATTTTTGTTAATCAATGAAGTAATATTTCATTGTTACTACATCAATTACTAGTAAGGTTACAAATCTTTTCATGTTTGCTGAATGTTGAGATTTCTCTTCTGTGAACTTATATGGTCACATACTTTATTCATGTTTCTATTGGGTGGACTTTTTCTTAATTTCTAAGAGTTCTTACAAATGTGAACTCTTGGGATGTCCACATTCCATAACAGAGTGCCTGAGTTGGAGCCCCAGCCCCACTTCCAACTCCAGCTTCAGTTCTTCTGCACCCTGGGAGACAGAGGTGATGGCTCAAGTTCTCTAGTCCCTGATACCCATGAGAGAGACCTGCACTGAGTTCCTGGCTCCCAGCTTCAGCCTCATTCAGTCCCGAATGTGGTGGGCATTAGGGTAAACCAGCAGACTACTTTTTTTAAAATTAGATAATTGTTTTAAATATTTTACTATTTACATTTAAACCTTACTCCACCTGAAATCATGTACTGGCTCAATTTTATCATCTTCTAGATGTATTAATTCAATCAATTATATATATATATATATGTCTTTTCCTTCAATTAATTATCATTTTGTTATGTACTAAATTTTCAAATATAATATTATTTACTTCTGCTTTTTTATTATTCTGGTACACTTACATAACTAAACCTAAAATATATCTAAATCTAACAAATTCAATTATAAGTTCTTTATACAAATAAGTCAAAATATTTTCACTTAGATATCCAATAAAAAGGAAAGAAATACTTAATGTCTTAATTTTCCATATCAAATTTAAATTTTTACAGATTACAGAAATTCCCATGTACAGACTGTTTAATAACAATTTTAAATGTTTTTTTCTTAATCTAGAAATAGTTATTTTGCTGCATTTTCTTCCAACTTTTTACATATGTAATCACTACTGCACATATCCTCTTTCTTCAGGTATTTTCCAATTTAATTAATCTCCTCTATTGCATCATAAAATAAGTTTTCTTAAAAAAATTAAGATAGGAAACAACTGAAATAAAACTTAAGAGTCCAATTGCTTTTCACTAATCAAGCACATCTGGAGTTCCTCTGCATCATATCACACACCACTCATTTCATTTTCAATGAAATATAAACATCATTTTTCATGAAAGAAAATATGGCATGTTGTAGGTATAATTAAAAAAAACACACAAGGATTTTATTTATTTATTTGAGAGGTAGAGTTACAGAGAGAGAGAGGGAGAGACAGAGAGAAAGGTCTTCCATCTGTTGGTTCACTCCCCAAATGGCCACAACGACTGGAGCTGAGGCTGATCTGAAGCCAGGAGCCAGGAACCTCCTCTGGGCTTCCAACATGGGTGCAAGGGCCCAAGCACTTGGGCCATCTTCCACTTCTGTCCCTGGCCATTAACAGAGAGCTGGATGGGAAGAGGAGCAGCAGGGACCAGAACCAGCACCCATATGGGATGCTGGTGGCACAGGTGAAAGATTAACCTACTGTACCACAGCACCAGCACTGGTATAATTTCTTAAAAAAAAGTTTATCATCAAAAGAACAGCTGATTCTACCAACAGCATTAAGAATCAAAATTTTATTGCAATTAAGTTATAACAATGATAAATTATGATAAAAATATTATATAAGAATTAAAGTGTTTCTAAAATTCAAATCTAAAAATGTCAATTTTTAATGTATTTTAAAAATTTATTTATTTATTTGAAACAGAAATAGGGAGAGACAGAAAGAGAGAGTATGTTCCGAAATGTCAGCAACAGCAAGTGCCAGGCCAGGCCAAAAAAAGGAATCAGGAACTCCATCTGGGTCTCCCACATGGGTTGCAGGGGCCCAAATACTTGGGCTATCATCCACTGGGTTCCCAGGCACATTAAAATCAAGCTGGATTGGAAACAGAGCAACGAGGACTTGAATCCAGATTGTTGATATGGGATACTGGCATCACAAGGGGCCTAACCTGCTGCATCACAACACCAGCCTCCCATTTTTAGAAATTGGTTAACCACAGTTGTGAAACTTATTAAGTAGAATTAACCACAAAAAAATAAATAGAAAGAGGAATCTACATGTAAATAATTAGATGATTTTATCCATAGTACCAATAATTTCAGTTAATGGCTAGTTTCAGGTAAAAATAAAGATGTTACTATGAAGATAAACATCCATTTCAGATGTCTTTACATACAGACATGCATATATCTTATAATCAAGTATTCACATAATGTGCATATATAATGTATAAGTACTACATATAAAAGAAAATGCACTTATAGAAACCTAAGTCTAGGGGCTGGCACTGTGGCACAGCAGATTAAAGCCCTGGCCTGAAGCGCCGGCATCCCATATGGGCACCGGTTCTAGTCCCAGCTGCTCCTCTTCTGATCCAGCTCTCTGTTATGGCCTGGGAAAGCAGAAGATGGCCCAAGTCCTTGGGCCCATGCACCCACATGGGAGACCCGGAAGAAGCTCCTGGGTCCTGGCTTCAGATTGGCGCAGTTCCGGCCATTGTGGCCATTTGGGGAGGACGGAAGAGCTCTCTCTCTGTCTCTACCTCTCTTTGTAACTCTGTCTTTCAAATAAATTAAAACAAAATCTTAAAAAAAAATACTTAAAATTTTTAAATGTAATGATTAACAAAAGACCCTGTTCTACAGTCTGTGCAATTACAATATATTTCTATAAATCACAGAAGAACTGCTTCCTTAAATGCATCCTACAAACGAATGATCACAAGCTTTGGAAAATGTTTACTGTATGCAGAAAATACTAAGTGACTGTGGTTGCCAAATCAATGGACTTTATGTCGGTATTTCTCAGCTCCTATCAATAATTCTGCTTTAGAACTTTGCTGTAAGTACCTTTTTCTTGCCCTTTTTTTGTTTGTTAATAGCCTCATTTCATATTCTGCTCCTTGCATCGCATATTGGAGTACCTGGGTTCAGTTCTCAGCTCTGGTTTCCAATTCCACCTCCCTGCCAATGTAGACCCTAGGAGGCTAGGTGATGGCTCTGTTCAGTGTGTTACCTCCATCCATATGGGAGACCTGGATTACAATCCTGGATTTCTGCTTCAGTCCCAGACCAGCCAGAGCCACTGTGGGCATTTGGAAAGTGAACCAGCAGATGGGAACTTTCTGTGTCCTCTCTCTCAAAAAAAAAAAAAAAAAAAAAATTCTATTCCCTTCCCTATACTCTAGTGCTGTTGGTCAAGAAGGGGGTATTAGTCAATTCTGTGGAACGTGTAAGGTCTCCTTTAGAAACTCAGTACAGAAAATCAAAATAAATGTCAGTAAAGTTAATAATAAAAAATTTACAAAAGTAAGTATTAAATACTGTAAGACTGTAATCAAATTTAAACTCACTTATTTGAAAGAGTAAAGCATAAAGGAACTTAACTGATATAAGTGTCCAACGTCCCATAGTTCATAAGTGACAGGGTCAGAAGTTGAACCCAGTTCTCTAAAACTAAGAAATTCCTGTAAAGTCTGTACTATATTACTTTACAGTCACATACCACTTAGTTCTTAGAATACTGTCTCATAGATTATTATCAAGGTTATCTTACTCAACTTCACAACATCTGCGAGAGAAGGGTTCCTAAGCATCAAACCTGTAATCTCCTATGACCAGCTTTGCTTAAAGGGTATGGAACTAAAGTGGCTGAGCTGAATGAAGATCCTCTGACTTCTAATATAGCATTATACCACTTGTAGCCCATACACAATCACTTTTTTCACTGAGCACAACTCAATCCTCTTTCCTTCCTTCCCATATTTGAACGGTAACCATATCTGTTATTAAATACACATATATGAAGTGAAAATAAGTTGGTCACTGTATTAACAATGTTCATTTCAGGTTTATGTTTATTCCATTGACTATACATTGGAAGGTTATCATTAACAAGTGGCATTTGCAAGCTTATGTTGACTGCACAACCTTAGAAGGTACAAGGAACTGCAACAGGTAAAATGGTTTCATCTCCTTGTCTAATTGTCCAACACTCATTTAAACAATTTAGTAAGTACCTATCAGGAACTTCAGCATTCTGGTGTTCAAGACACACAGGAAAGACACTGCACTTGAACCCCTAAGATCTTTATGGTTAAATGAAAATAAGGCCACAGACTGCAACGTGCTGGAAGTGAAAAGAGAACAGAAATTACTATGCAATAGTTGACAGAACTGAGTGGCTACCTTTGCCCGGGGGGAAGAAAGCATTCTCAGTGGTGGAGATCATCTGTAAAGGCGGTGAAAACAAGCCCTCACAGGAAGGCCGCTAACACAAAAGCCCTATGTGCTCCTGAGTGGTGGACTACAGCACAATGTTCTACATAAATGTTAGGATTTTAACATATAACACTCATAGACAGATAAAGCTACTCTAAGAAATGTCTTCCAGGCTTCAAGACCTCTGTGTGTGTGTGTGTGTGCGCATGCGCAGGTTTTCATTGTGTATGTTAAAGCTCTTTTCCCCATTCAGTCTCAGAAGCAATGTAGTCACCAATTCCTGCTGCTCATCTGTCAGATTTCCTCAGTGATCTCCATTACTGCTTTCATAAGTTCCCTAAAGTTGGAGAAATTGTGAAGTAAAACTGCAAACTCATTCAACCTCTTCAATACTGACATTTCACCCCGCTAGGACTCAATGCTTTGTAGCTGGTTTTTCTCTCTCCCGTTTTGGTTTCACCCAGACAGGACTGGTTTGGACTACCACAGTGCTCAAGGAGCTATTTGGTAGAAGGTCACCTGGGCAATGAAGCAACACTTCCCCACCCCCCTTCTCTCCTCTAGAGATCAGGAAACCTCACTCTGGAAAAAAAACTCATTAATAAAATTGTATTTGCATCTGTAGAAGGCATGCCTAATAAACATTTCAATAGATAACTGTTATTGACCAGTATGAACAACATATAAGTACAACATGCTAAAACTGTTGCTTTTTCCTCTTCTGTTTCTTGTGGTTGTTTTTGTTTTTAAATCTGTGCTTATTAGAAAGGCAGAGAGAGAGGGAGAGAGAGCTTAATCTCTGTGCCAAACACCCACCCTCAGTAATCTTCTTCAATACTTGAAGACAGCAAGATCTTCAAGATTGTGTTTTTCCAATAAGGAGCACCAAAAGGCCAGTTTTTCTACGGTAAACTTCATAACAGTTTATTGAAAAGAATTTGGAAGATACAGAAAAAATAAAATTAAGTCAGTCACATCCACCAAAGACGATTCCATCTTCCTCATTTCTCAGCTGTCTTTCTAATGGATTCTTCAATTTCACTGGTTAGAAAACTGCAACATTTTAGCTGAGAATATGAATTTTTCATTCTAATTGAAAATTTTAAAAAAATCAAGTCTGTCATTTTTACAACACCTTTCCATTTAAAAGAAACAAGGAGCTTTCTGAGTTGGTAGTACAAATAAAATACTTTAACCCAAAACTGAAAAACATTCTTCCCTAAAGCATTCTGTTTGGGGTCAATACACTGTCTACCACATTACATGCAAAATAGGTTGGGCAAAATCCTAGGCAAAACAATTTCTGTATGTCCACAAAATATTATTCATCAAAATAAGAGGTCATTTGGAGTTTTACAAATGGAGAAAGCTAAGGAGAGAGAAAAGCACTACTTAACACACATATACCACAAAGCTAGTCCAGGCATCGATTGGGAGTGGCAATTAAGTAGGATTTTAGGGAGGAACAGGAAAAAAAAAAGGTTGACAGAAGCAGAAAACATGAAGTCAACAATATCTAGACTTAGTCTTCTTACCTTTAAGTTTACAGTCAAATAAATCTGGTTTACTTTTATTTCCAGCCCGTTCCGTTTCCCTTGCAGGGAAACGTAGGCACTTTTCCATAAGCTAGCCTGAGCCTCCCGCGGACCACGACGCTGCAACACCATCTTTCAACGCCTCCCCATTCAATCGAGAATGTCGCAGTCCCAACACTCCCTGTTTTGGAGATAGTTAGGCCTTCGACCTTCCTCGTTCACCCTTCTAGGCCCACCCGAAGCCTAGGAACACCTACAGAATCTCTCTTGCGAGGATGTCAGATAAAGATCCTTAGAATTACTGAGGAAGCACATTCAGAGGGAAGCTTTCGCGTGACTCCGCAGCGAGGGCCACATCAGTGACATTCCCTCCCAAGCCTGTCTCGCAGGAGACGCCTCTGCCTCCAGGGTTTTTCCACCGTTCCAGCTCCCCAGCCCCGGACGAGGGCCTTGACCGAGGAATGAGCTTTGGGGAATGGGGACCCGGTGGCAGTGCAAACCCCCCTCCCCCGAAGGAATGGATGAACCAATTCTACTACACGGAGCCCCAAAGATTCCGAAGAGGGTACGATAATGACCGCATTCACTCCCAAACAAGGAAAAAGTGGACACCTCAACCTCCAGGTAGTAGGGGCGACCACGGTAGGAGGGATGGGAGGACAGGGGTCAGGAGACATGGAGAAATAAGCTCCCTGCCGGCGCAGAGTGACAGCGGGAAGGATGAGCCGGGCAACGGAGGCCGCTGTTCACACTCCCCCTTCTCCCTCCTGCCACCCCCTGGGCTGTCCCCACCAGTCTCCAGTTACCGGTCGCCGCTCACCTGCTGGGGCGCGAGGTGCACAAGCAATACGGATCACCGACCCAGAGGCTCTGTCACTGCGGGAGGGGAAGTCTTCAGCTGCGGGGGAGGGGCGGGCCTAACCATTCACGTGACCTCGAGCTCCGCCCCGCCGCCCCCAACCCGGCGCGCTGCATTTCGGGGGTTTGCGTTTTTTACGGATCGCTTGAATACGCATTTTTCTAGCGATCAAAACAAAAACTAAGCCTAAGTTTTCACCACGATTAGGTTGCAGAGTGCAATGGAGAAAAGTGCGGATGGCAAGGGTTAAAGTGCATTGCTAAGGAAGTGACGTTCACGCCCAGCTCCACGGACCGGAAATGGCGATGGAGTTCCGAGCCACTGGCGCCTGCCGGTAAAGTCCCAGGCCGTAAGGCTTAGGCTAGTCACGTGATCTCAAAACGGTGTGCCTGGGGTAGCGAGTTATCCGGCCGATTGTTAGCTACGTTTGTTTCTAAAGCACCTCATTGACTTGAGCTTTCCACACTTGTTTACACTTACAGGAACCGGCTTTACAAAACCCTATTAGACAAAAGCGTTTGGCGGTCTAGCTGGTGACCATCAACTAGAAAGAACAGGGTCGGGAAAGACTGAACTTGCTGATTTGGGAGCGACGAGGGAGGGGTGGAAAAATCCGGATTTCGCCGCCCGGGCCTACCAGGCAAGCCCCACAGCTGCTGTCGTAACGGGTAGGAGGAGCAGCAGCGTGACGCCCGAAGGCGCAGCCCAGTTGGGAAGATGGAGGTCTTGGAGAGGAGGGGGAAGGGTGCGCAGAGGCGAGTAGTGCGGCTGCGCGCTGGGCGGCGGACGCGCCGGCGCGCAGAGGGGGCGGGGTGAAAGGTCACAGCGGGGCGGCGGGGCTGGCTGGCGGCGGCGGCAGCGGGAGCCGAGTTCGCGGGTGCACGTGTGGGGCAGCGCAGGCACCCTAGCGGCGGCGGGAGACCCCTCCCACCCCCTCCGGAGGCACAGGGCCGTGCTCGGCTGTCGCGGTCTCAGTCCCACGCTCCGCTCCCTGCCCGGAGCGAGGAGGCCGGCTCGGGAGGTTGAGTGGCCCGAGCTGAGAGCGCTGAGGGCTCTGGGCGGCGACGACGACGGCGTTGATAGCGGCGGTAACGACGGCCTCAGCAGGCGGGGAAGATGAAAGGGTGAGGAAGGACAGCCGGCTGGGGCCCAGCCGGGCCCGTGTAATGGGAGAGCCGCGGAGGAGGGGAGTCCAGGGCGAAGACTGCGCGGTCGGAGGCTTTTAGGCTTTTTCTGTTTGCTCCGCTCCCAGAGGGGGCGGCGGCTCGGCGCGGGCTGTTAGACTAAAGGACGAAGGGAGGCGAGACCCCGGGAACGCAGGATTTCGGCGCCCCAAGGACGACTGTGTGCTGAGCGGAGGCCAGCGGCAGGGCCCGGAGGCCACTGTGAGGCCTGGGGCCTCCTGCCGGGGAGCGCACGGCTGAGCCAGCCGCGGCCCGCCACTTCAGGTGGAAAGGGGCTGCTTGTCCTCCAGGCGCAGGCTCGGCGCTGCGGCCGCCGTTTTTGACAACCTTCCCATTTTGTTCACACGTGGGATTTCTGCAGAATCTTCTGGAGGGAGAAGGGTCGGGAATGAAGAGCCTGGGGATGAGTATTAAGAGCTAGTGACTCAACTGGATTTGGGTTGGGTCAGCGAGTGGAGGAGGGGGAGAGCGCGCGAGCCCTGTAGACTCGGGATGCCAAAACGTTTAAGGAAGTCTTGTGCATCAGTAGGTGGAGCTGTTGCTTCAGTGGTTCACCGTTTGCCCCTGAGTAGTGTGAGGGGGGTCGTGGGTTACCACAATGCTTTCCTTAGGTGATCACGGTTTCCCTCTCGGATAAAATTAAGGATTGTTTAGGTACGACTATTCCCATTAGGATAAAATGTCTATTTACCATTACTTTATGTATTATTACAGTTTTAGTAATACAGCATTGTGTTAGCCTAAATTGCATTACCTAAATCAGCCGTTTTGGAGCTTTGCCCTACAGTCCTTAGAGAGAGAAATGGAAGCTTGTAAATGTTAAATCTCTGAAATGCCTGAGGTTTTTTTCTATTAACATAAGTCAGTTGAAGAATTGTAGCTACGCTGTAAATTAGTGAAGTCTTTAGACTACTCAGCGGCTCCCGTGAGGATGAAATGTGTACTCGGTACTGCGTAAAACAGGTCTAAATATTATCTGTGTATCTCCGTTGGAAGTCTCAAGAGAAATTCCAAGAAAGTTTAATTTGATACTGGATCTGTAACAAGTTACTTTACTGTGGTTTTGCTTTAAATAAAGTTTAGGAAGCAAATTCACAGTACCTACATTAATTATTTCATATCAAGTTCTAAAGAGTTCCAATAAAAATTAATTGAGTATGGGAATTATATACTCCTTGAATCTTGATCTAGGGAGTTGCACTACTTTACATATGATCCAACATGTTTTCAGAGTTTTTTTGTTTGGTTTTTACTGGACTGAACGTGAGTATGGATGATGTCTCTTAGTGTATTTTCTTTACCAGAGACACTCAATACATGTTTGTTGTTCTGTTAAAATGATAAAGTTGAGGAGTTTTTAATTTTGAACTGTGCTGTGGATTTAAAGGAGGGTCCTAAGAAATTATTCTGGATGTTTAGATCCAAAATCTTTGATCTAGCTCAGTCTTCATGGGATGCAATGTTCTTTCTCATAGGTACTACCTTGGCTAGACTTGGAACCGAATAGATATTATTCACAATTTACTTTGAGTGCAGATACTCAGGAAGCTATTGTCTTTTTATTTAAAATGGATATTTGTGCATAACCTGATATGGGCAGATTCTTAGAAATGAATAACTGGCTAGAGTTCGTGGGGACTGTTAGAGTTAATGAGTCAGTACTGATAAATGATTGTAAAGCAACTATACATGAAGAGTCCTTACATGTAGTTCCTATCATTTAGGATTAGGAGCCTACAATGTGTTTTTTACTGTGAACTTTCTTTTTATTTTTTATTTTTGACAAGCAGAGTTAGACAGTGAGACAGAGAGAGACAACGGTCTTCCTTTCTGTTGGTTCATCCCCCCCCCCCCCCCATGGCCGCCACAGCCGGCGCACTGTGCCAATCCGAAGCCAGGAGCCAGGTGCTTCCTCCTGGTCTCCCATGCGAGTGCAGGGCTCAAGCACTTGGGCCATCCCCCACTGCCTTCCTGGGCCACAGCAGAGAGCTGTACAGGAAGAGGAGCAGCCGGGACAGAATCCGGCGCCCCAACCGGGACTAGAACCCAGGGTGCCGGAGCCGCAGGCAGAGGATTAGCCAAGTGAGCTGTGGCGCCGGCCATGAACTTTCTTTTTAAAGATTTATTTATTTACCTATTTGAAAGTCAGAAAAGAGAGAGAGAGAGAGATACTCCATCCATCTACTAGTTCACTACCCAGATGGCCACGGCCGCCTGGGCTGTACTAAGCTGAAGCCAGGAGCTGTCTCCCAAGTGGGTGCAGGGGCCCAAGGACTTGGGCCATTTTCTGCTGCTTTCCCAGGCGCATTAGTATGGAGCAGGATCGTAAATGGAGCATCTGGGACTCGAACCAGAAACGGTTCCCAAGTGGGATGCTGGCACTGAGGATGGCGGTTTAACCTGCTGCTCCTCAGTGGTCGACCCCTTCATTGTGAACTAAAAGATGATTTCTTAAGAATAGTCTAACCTTCAATATGAACTGTAAGGTTGACTTCAAAAAAAAATTTTTTTTTTGCTTCTAAGTCTGTGTCCAAGGCACTGAAAAATGAAGGCAGGCAGGATGTACTAAATTGTTTAAAAGTTGCTAAGGTCCTTGAGTTCCTAAACTTGTATCACCGGTTTGTAATGTGGCCAGTGTCCCGACTCCATTTGGAAAAGCCTGTGAAAGTGAAACTGATTGTGATTAAGTTGTTTTTTTTTTTTTTTAAGATTTGTTTGCTTATTTGAAAGGTAGAGTTGGAGAGAGAGAGATCTTCCATCCACTGGTTCGCTCCCCAAATGGCCACAACAGCCAGAGCTGGGCCAGTCTGAACCAGGAGCTAGGAGCTTCTTCCAGGTCTCACACATGGGTACGGAGGCCAAAGCACTTGGCCATCTTCTATTGCTTTCCCAGTTGCATTAGCAGTGAGCTGGATCGGAAGTGGAGCCTCTGGGATGGCGGGTGCTGCGGGTGGTGGCTTTACCCACTAGGCCACAGCGCCATCTTCAGTTATGTGTATTTGTTATGAAATTTTATTTGCTAAGTGTTTTATTGTATTTTAGCTAGCTGAACAGTAAGTTAAATAGAAATACATGAAATCAGAAACTATTTTCTTCATATTTTTGCTACTGGAATTTTTATTAGTAGTAGCAATAGGACATTCCATTGTATTGGCATGTGTTTTTCCTTTCCTCTGTAGTAGATACATTGCTGTTTACTAACTACAGGGTGTGTTTATATGTGTGTTTGTATGAAGTTTGTGTATTAAGAAATGCTGCCTCCTATGTACTGAGGTTGCTTATTCCTGAGAACCAGCAAAATTGTAGCTTGAATTTGTGGATGATAAGCTGATTATTCCTATCTGCTGTTCTTCCTAAGAAAGGTGATATTCAACCAGGTGTGCCATAGACAGCGCAACTAAGGTGACAATGTAATAGTAAAATCCATTTATCCTTCATAGTGAAGAAGTGCAGATTTGTCCTGATAAAAATGTCTTTAATGAGATGTGAATGCATGTGACCGAAGATGGGAAAGCAGGTATAGCAATGGTAGAAATACAGGACAGTGTATTTTACTAATTGAATCATTGAAAGATGCTATTTTGACCAGATGTTACTAGAATAGAAAATTAAGATAAAAGATTATGCAGTGAGAGACAGAACCATGGAAGAACTCAGAATAATGATTAACCTCCAAGGAGAGCAAAGGAGTCTAGAAATATCTTGTCTTTCATGTTTTTTTTATTACGAATAGGAGTTTGTTTATGTGTGTTAAAAAGGCAGTTTAGCTGGTTTTTGTCAGCAAAACCAAAGAAAAGAGCCAGGTAGGCCAAAGTGGCATTTGACAATTTTTGTAGGCCTGGTTTCTGTGAAACTAATAATTTGTGATTTGTTCACTAAGATACTGAATTTTAACAAATACTGTGTGGTGTCCCCTTTGCTATGTTGAGCTAAATTCATTTAACATATAGCCTTCTTGCATTATAATTTTTTAAAACAATGTAATGTTCTAATATAAAGGAAAAATGAATGGAACTTGTAAAATCTTTCACTATGTCATCATCAGGTACAGCTATACCATAAAGCATAAGAAGCTCAGATGTTTCCATCTATTAATTAATAGAATCATTGTTTAATTTAGAAAGTATGTCTTACCTATACAGGTATATATATTGGTGGCTCACGGTGTGCTACCATTAGTGCTGTGATTTCTCAAAATTGTTGACAACTCTAGGTAAAGCTCTGAACACAGGGGATTCAGGAGTTTCTGGGTTGGGCCAAAAAAGAAAAGACATCTCAGGAGAAGGAATTTCTGATAAATCAGTGTTTAAGCTACCCAGATTTGTGGTAGGTGTTATGGCTGCCTTTGAAAACTTAATATTGAGAACAGTTAATATCAAAGTAAAGCAGAATGTTCTTTTGAATTTCACAACATGAAAAAGGAAATAAATATTTCTACCTACCATGTAAAGCCAACATAATTCCCTCAGTCTGGTGTGAATGATTTTATTTCCAATAAAAATTATTATGATACCTCTTGAACATAATTTCTCAATATATACTTTAATTCAAGATGTTTTTACTAGTTCATCCCCACCAAACCTAATTTTTCACAAAGTAATACCTGCTAATATTCTCCATGAAATTCAGGAATTCATATGTCATATGCACTGCAAACCTATATCATGGAGAAGGAAGTACTATGTTTATCAGCCTCCTTCCCACCTGAACAGTCAGAACATCACAATGATCATTTAAGGTCTATATGGTAGGGTGGGTGTTTAGCCTAGCCTTGAAGATGTTGCCTAGGACATCCTCATTCCATATAGGAGTGCTTAAGTGTCAGGCCCTGTGTACCCTGAGATGGAGTGAGCAGGTGGTTGCTCAAGTAATTGGGTCCTTGGCTGCCCATATGAGGCACCTGCATAGAGTTCCCAAATTTTGGCTTTGACCTAGCTCTGCATCTTGGCTGTTGAAGGCACTTGAGAAGTGCTCTCTTTGTCTTTCTCCCCCTCTCTGCTTCTCAAAAGCAATGTTTAAAAATGGCTCTCAATTCTTTCCTGAGTTGCCTGTGTAGTCTATCAGGTTTACTCTCTTCATTAGACTTGGCTAGCATGCTTTTACTATTACTATTACTACTATACTGTGAACACATCTGAACCTCTGAGGAGCCGCCTCTGTTAACATTTGACAGAGTTAGCCAGGAGAGTATGAGAGCAGCCTAAGTCCTGAACACCCTCACCCTTAGGAATACTCCATGTCTAGCCTTCTTCCATACTTTCTCCTGCCTTATCTGGTGGCAACCGAAGTCTCTTTGCCAATATTTCACGAAGACAGAGCCTTGCCCACTTTCTTTTACTACTGAAAAAAAAAGAATTTCTGAGTTGGGAAGGATCTTTAAAGAAGGTTATCCAGTAGGCTAAGTGCTCATCTATTGTATCAAGATATATTCCATTTACATTATTTTGAACATCCTGACTACTATTGAATATTACTGTACATGTGATTAGTAGAGAGGGAAAATGGGACTACTTTTGTCATTTGTCTAAATTATTAAATTTTACTTTGCTGTTGCCTCTGTTTTGGAAATTATTTGACTTACAATATTTTCTTCCAGGTATTAGCTATGACTTCCAGCTTTGCAGCATTTGAAGAAGAAATATGCTTTCTTAATTAGTCAGATGATTGTCCATCTTTTTTTTTTTTTACAAAAACACAGCCTACAGTAACCAGTAGAATATAAATAGTAACCAATAGAAATATCTTTCCAAAATTATAAATAGTGCTGTCACCCATACCTGTTTTATTTTTATTTCTCATCTTTTGTCATACATTTAAATGTATTCAGTGCTTAACTTACAGGCAAGATGTTAATCCTGTCCAGTACAGTAGTGACTAGTTACAGTTTGCTGTTGAAGACCTTGAGATGTGCTTTTTGTGACTGAAGTTACTGGAAAACTTTTAAGTATATTTGAAACATCTTAGATATCAACATCTACTGTACAATTTTCAAATCAAATATTTTTGAGGAACATGAGCATCACAGTTGATGGTGTGCTGTACGGTAAACTGGATTTTTAAAATGATATAAAATATCCGTAATATTCTTAATATGTTTTATTTTGATTACATGTTGAAGTGATTTCTCCTGGGGTTTTTTTGTTTGTTTTTGTTTTTTTGGGTTTTTTGGGGGTTTTTGTTTGTTTGTTTGTTTTTATTTATTTATTTATTTATTTTTGACAGGCAGAGTGGACAGTGAGAGAGAGAGAGAAAGGTCTTCATTTACCGTTGGTTGACCCTCTAATAGCCGCTGCGGCAGGCACACGGTGCTGATCCGAAGCCAGGAGCCAGGTGCTCCTCCTGGTCTCCCATGCAGGTGCAGGGCCCAAGCAGTTGGGCCATCCTCCACTGCACTCCCGGGCCACAGCAGAGAGTGGACTAGGAAGAGGAGCAACCGGGACAGAATCCGGCACCCCGACCGGGACTAGAACCTGGGGTGCCGGCGCCGCAGGTGGAGGATTAGCCTATAGAGCCATAGCGCCGGCCTCTCCTGTTTTTTTTTTGTTTGTTTGTTTGTTTGTTTGTTTGTTTTGACAGGCAGAGTGGACAGAGAAACAGAGAGAAAGGTCTTCCTTTGCCGTTGGTTCACCCTCCAATGGCCGCCGCGGCCAGCGCGCTGCGACCAGCACGCTGCGACCAGCGCACCGCGCTGATCCAATGGCAGGAGCCAGGTACTTATCCTGGTCTCCCATGGGGTGCAGGGCCCAAGCACTTGGGCCATCCTCCTGCACTCCCTGGCCACAGCAGAGAGCTGGCCTGGAAGAGGAGCAACTGGGACAGAATCCAGTGCCCTGACCGGGACTAGAACCTGGTGTGCCGGCGCCGCAAGGTGGAGGATTAGCCTAGTGAGCCACAGCGCCGGCCCTGTTTTCTTTTTGAATTATTAATGTTGATACTAGAAAATTTAAAATTACATATGTGACTGAAGTTACATTTCTGTTGGACAGTGTTCTGTGATGTCTCCTAGTTTTTTTATCTTGTTAATGTAGACTTTAGAAAATTTTAAATTGCATATAGGATTTCAATTGTATTTGATAATGCTGTGCTAGACCTTTAAAAAAAACCAAAGTTGTGTAAAACATTATCTCTTTGTTTAGTTTCTGGTTCTCAAATGGTAGATCTAAATGTTTCAGCTTATGGGTGGAACAGACTTGTTTATGGCTGTGGTAAAGGATTCTGGGTGACTTTGGTTGTTGATTAAAGCATTATAATCCAGTCACTTTGCTTGCTGAGAAGAGGAAGAAATAATTGGAAGTGTTTATTTGCCTTTCCTGAACTAGTACAATCTGCATTCTGTCTCTGTCATTGCTGAAGCTGCTCTGAAGGGAAAATCTTGTTTTGTAGATAAAAAGTTCTTTCATTTATTGCTGCCTGACCTCTAACAAGACAGTAGTAATTTAAATTGTCAGCAGTGTGTGAGAATACCTTTCCTCCCTAGGAGTGGAGTGGGAAGGAGAGGGATATTTTAAAAACCTTAAGAAAATGGAGGAAGATATTAACTTTCTTTTTTTTTTAACTTTTATTTAATAAATACAAATTTCCAAAGTACAGCTTTTGGATTACAGTGGCTTCCCCCCCCCCCCATAACTTCCCTCCCACCCGCAACCCTCCCATCTTCCGCTCCCTCTCCCATTCCATTCACATGAAGACTCATTTTCAATTAGGAAGATACTTTCATTTCAACCATGGTTGGAATGCACTTCCTTTGTGTTAGATGTGCCACATACATTGAACATGTGTATAATGATAAAAAAATAACACTCAGTAGTTATTGGTCTAGTAGTTAAGATCCTGGGTTGAGACACCCACATCCTGTATCTGTGCCCAATTCCTGAATCCTATGAATGCGCACTGTGTAAGGCCACAGGTGATGGCTCAAGTAGTTGGGTCCCTGCCAACTTAGGGGAGACAAGGATTGAATTCCCAGCTCCTGGCCCAGCCCTGGCCACTGTGGACATTTGAGGATTGAATTAGCAGATGGAATACTTGGCTCTGGTTTTATGCCTCTCAAATAAATAAATATAAATTAAGAAATTTTTTAAAAAACTAAGTTTCCTTTCAAGTTGGTTTTGAGTACATATTCACATAAAGCTTTAGCTTTACTAGCTGATGAGGAGATAGATGGCATATCTACCTTTTTTTGTTTTTTGCTTTGTGAAGATGGACATTTTCCAGTTTTGTTGGTCATTTGTATGTCCTTGTAACTTACCTGTTGTATAACATACCTGGTTTTTAATTGGGTGTTTGGTACTTAGCATTTTAAACATTTCTGTTTCCAGAAAATTAAGATATATTTAAAGCTATATTTGGGAGAGCACTGTGGCTCACTTGGTTAATCCTCTGCCTGTGATGCCAGCACCCCAGGTTCTAGTCACGGTTGGGGTGCCGGATTCTGTTCTGGTTGCTCCTCTTCCAGTCCAGCTCTCTGCTGTGGCCCGGGATGGCAGTGGAGGATGGCCCAAGTGCTTGGGTCCCTGGACCCGCATGGGAGACCAGGAGGAGCACCCGGCTCCTGGCTTCGGATTGGCACAGTGCGAGCTGTGCGGCCATTGGGATAGTGAACCAACAGAAAGGAAGACCTCTCTCTCTCTCTCTCTCTCACTGTCTAACGCTGCCTGGCAAAAAATTTAAAAAAGCTATATTTGTATTTGTTCCCTTCTAATTTATATGATTTAGTATTTATTGTTGTAAAGGAAGCATACAGCAATGAAAAAAAGCATTGGATTAAAAGCAACCAAGTTTTATTTAGTTCATTGTGCCACAAATGATAGCCTAATAGTAGTGTTACTAATAAGTTTCTTTGGACCTTGGTTTCTTTATTGTGAAAGAGAGTGGATTGAACCCAAACTGGGATGCCCAGAGATTCTAATTCATGTGCTACATCTAACTTGTTGACAGCTTCCGTGAATTATTAGGTACTATTATCACAGTGAATTAGGGTGCTATTGTTACCTACTGTGACTGTTGCGGTGTACATGTCACATTCTGCCATTTCTGGTCTATATAAATGCTAATATTTCTTCTTTAGTTTATTTGCTAGATAGAAAGAAATGGTCTAGAGAGCACCCATTGCCAGTTTACTCCCCAGATGCCATAGCTGACAGGGCTAGACTGAGGCCAAAACCCTGAGCTGGGAATCCATCCAGGCCTCCCATGTAGGTGGCAGGAACCCAGTTACTTAAGCCATTACCACTGTATCCCAGAGTCTGCATTGACAGGAGCTGGAGGTCGGTATTGAACCCAGGTACTCCAATATGTGATCTTACGTACTAGGCCAAATACCTGCAGTAATACTAACATAAGTGATACCAAAAAAGAAAATCTTGGAAGCATATTTGAATTGTTTTCTTTTAAACTGTTCTCTTCAATTTACTCTTGTGCCTTTATGTGCTCCTACTGTTCCCCTTCATGGCATTCTTTTTTTATAGCTACCTTTTAATATGCCTACTGGACCAAGCAATAGATTATCATTTGTTGTTATTTTTCTGAAAGACAGAAACAAAGAGAAGTCTTCATCTGCTGGTCCACTCCCCAGATCTCCACAATAGTTATGATTGGGCCAGGTCAAACCAGGAGGCAGGAACTCATGGGTGGCAGAGACCCAAATACTTGAGCATCACCTGCTGTCTTCAGGGTTTGCAAGATTCTCATTTAGTCTTAACAATAGCTCTTTTAGGGTGGAATATCTGCTTCTCCCTCTCTAGCTCTGACTTTTAACATAAATAAATAAAAAAATTTTCTGTATTGGATGAATGATGGGTCTGCTCATAAAGACAGAATACCATTGTAATCCATAAGCTGTACTTTGGAAATTTATATTTATTAAATAAAAGTTTAAAAAAAGACAGATATCTTAATTTCTCATGGAAATGATGAGATCAGTTTTGGATGTGTTGAAGTGGAGATTCTTATGGAGATCACCAGTAAGCAGATGTGTGTTTAGAATCAGATTTGGAAACTAAGACATTAACATTTAGGTGATAAAGGAAAAGCCATAGCTGGGTTGCATGTGTAAATAGCAATGGGAAAATTTTTTGAAAGAAGAATGGTTCTTTTTAGATTATAGCCTTAAATGAGAGTAGATTGTATCCATGTGTGTATTAGTATTGGTAACCAAATACTTGCTTAGATTTTTATACTTCTGATTGTAGCCTTGCAGTTTGGGGTCTGGTTCACTTCATCACTGTTTTGGGATGCCTGCTAAGCCTCTAGAACAGTGCTTCTCAATTGGATGGCAGACCGCTCCCAGGACTTCCCACTCTACAGATGTTTTTAGTTGTTATAGCCAGGTAGTATGGTGCCTAGTGTGTAGAAGCTAAGGATGCTGCTAAACATCTTAGAATACACAGGAAAATCTCCCTCTCCCAAATAATTATCCAGCCCCAAATGTCAGTAGTACTGCTCTAAAATTTAGGATCTAGGAATTCTTGGATTTACTGAAACTTAATGTAGTAATTCCTTGAAATATTTGAAGATCTAAAAGTAAATGCTTAGATCAGTGCAGAAATGTAATACAGTCCATATGAGGTAGAAATCTTAGTGAGGTGACAGACTGGTTAAAACCTCATGAGCAGTTAGTATTTAAGCTGTGCTTTGATGAATTCTTTACTGGGCTTACTTTGATCCTTAATCAGTGATACTTAGTTTTATGCAAATGCAAATGTACTGTAAATGTTTCCCTGTAGATCAGTTATGTATGTTTCCCTCTCTGAAAATAACCTTATAGTAAACAATACTCCTTTAAGGGAACATAGTGTGGCTGATCTCACACTGTAAAGGTGAATTAATAGAGTTGGGCCTGATTCTGCCTTTATTAATAACTGTATGACTACAGGCACATCTGTAAAATGCAGGGGGAATAGACCCAGTGGTTTCTAAGATCTCTTTCAAATCAGACACACTGCACAAAAAGTGACCAGGCAGTTAAAATTTTGCACCATGGTGCATCACAACCATTGAAAGCATAAGCAGTCTAAACTTCCTGTATACTTGATTTTTCACTGTGTGCTTTATAATTTCCAAAGTTACACTTTCTAAGAGAAAGATGCACTTTTGTAGAATATATCCCCATCTTGTGGCTCTTTAGAATATTGCTATACAATTTGTTTTTACAGTTACAGATATAATTAACCTTAATAGCTGAAAGCATTTGAGTACTTGCTGTGGTTTGAATGTCTTCTCCAAAACTCATGTTGAAATTTAAAAGCCATTGGCTGGCACCGCAGCTCACTAGGCTAACCTGCGGCACTAGCACCCTGGGTTCTAGCCCCAGTTGGGGAGCTGGATTCTGTTCCGGTTGCTCCTCTTCCAGTCCAGCTCTCTGCTGTGGCTCAGGAGGGCAGTGGAGAATGGCCCAGGTGCTTGGGTCCCTGCACCCACATAGGAGACCGGGAGGAGGCACCTGGCTCCTGGCTTTGGATCTGCGCAGTGCGCCGGCATGGCAGCCATTTGGGGGGTGAACCAACGGAAAAAGGAAGACCTTTCTCTCTGTCTCTCTCTCTAACTCTGCCTGTCAAAAAAAAAAAAAAAAATTAAAAAAAGAAATTTAAAAGCCATTGTAATAGTGTTGAAAGGTGGGGCCTGCAGTGGGCGTCTGATCCATAGGTTAGGAAGCCCATATCCTGGCACCAGTGCAGTGGCATAGTGGGTTAAGCAGCTGCCTGCAATGCTGGCATTCCCTGTGGGTACCAGTTCAATTCCCAGCTGTTCCAGTTTGATCCAGCTCCCTTCTGATGCACCTGGGAAAGCAGCAGAGAATGGCCCAAGTGGTTGGGCCTCTGTACCCACATGGAAGACCCAGTTAAAGCTCCTGTCTTCAGTGTGGCCCACCTCTGGCCATTGTAGCCATAGTAAAAAAAAAGCCCACATCCCATATCAAACTGCCTGAGTTTGAGTTCATGCTCTTCTTCCTATTGCGACTTCCTCTAATGCACACCCTGGGAGGCAGCAGGTGATGGCTCAAGTACTTGGATCCTTGACAACCATGTTGAATACCTGGATGGAATTTGAGGCTTCTGTCTTCAGCACAGCCCAATTGTATTTAGGAAGTGAACCAGTGGATCCAAATTCTCTCCCTCCCTAAAATAAATTAAAGGTGAGCCCTTTAAAAGGTGATTAATCAGTTAAGGCCTTTTTTATTGGAATGGTTTGTTATAGAAGATGGAAGTTTTATTTCCTTTATCATCTCTTACTATGTGATACTTTCTGCCACATTATGATACATGAAGACCCTCAAGCAATTTTCCCTCCTCTCATTCTATGACTTCCATCCCCAAGAACCAAGAGGCAGTTTCTATTATTTATAATTTCCCACCTAGTTTATTATAGCAGCAGTAGAAAATGGATCAAGGCAATGCTTTTGTTTTATTTTTTGAGAGACAGGTGACATCTGCTGTTCCCTAAGTGTTCCATATACCAGGACTGGGCCAAGTCCAGAATCAGAAGCTGGGAACACAATCCTGTGTGGGTGGCAGGAACCTATTTAATGGAGCCTATACTAGAAATCTAACCTAGGCATTCTGATCTGGGACATGGGTATCCTGCTAGGCTAAATGCCCATTCTGATGACGCTTATTATTGATGTTGCTGTGCTAAAACTTGGAATTCTTTTTGTAAAGATTTATTCATTTGCATGTTTATTTGAAAGAGTTACAGAGAGGCAAGCAGATAGAGCTGTTTCATCTAGTGGTTCACTCCTCAAATATCTTCAACAGCTGGGGCTGGGCCAGGCTGAAGCTAGGATCCTAGAACTCCATGTGAGTCTCCCACATGGGTAGCAGGGACCCAAGTACTTGGGCCATTATCTGCTGTTTCCCAGGTGCATTAACTGGAAGCTGGATCTGAAGAGGAGCAGCCAGGACTTGAACCAACACACTGATAGGGGAGGCTGGCATTCCAGGAAACAGCTTAACCTGTGAGAAAGCACCCACCCCAGCATGCATTATTTTGTTTATCATTCTGCTTGTTTCCTAAGATAAATGTTTCCTATTTCACATTCTGATCCCAAAGATTATATATAGAGATTTGACTGTATGACAGACTAATCTTCTGCTGACACAGATGAATAGCTGATGGGCTCTATAAAGAGGAAGGCAAGTAGTTGCATTTCCACATCTAAGGACTTATACAAATGTCTGTGGACCTGTTTGCAATTGCTATTTCATATTTGTAATTACAGCCTGTCCAACTGTTAGATCTGTAGTCTGAAAACTATGGGAGTGTCAGGGTTCTACCTTCAGCTTGGCTCAACCCTGGCTGTTACAGCCTTTTGGGGAGTGAGCTAGCAGATGGAAGAGCTGTGTATGTGTGTACATGCGTGTGTGTGTTCAAATAAAATGAAAAAAGTAAAAAATTTAAAAAAAAAACACTAGTTTCTATTATGGTGGACAAAGCAAACATAAATAGAGAAATCACCAGGGAATAGCTTAATCTCTTCCTAATTAAAAAAAGTATTGACTTTTTAAAAAAGTCAGAAATGACTTAGGAACTAAGTTAACTGTTAAAAGACTTTAAAAATTTTTAAAAATAACATATCTACAAATTTTCTTCAGTTAAGAGAATAATTCCTTTAATAACTGCTGTCTTTAATTTTCTGTGGTTAGGTTGTAAAGTTTTGTGGTTGTAAAGTCCAGTGCCAACAGGGACCAAGTAGATAAGGTAATTGAGTAAAGCAGGAGAAACTACAAATTTAGCCCTTATGTAAAGTCTTGTTTTGATACAAAGATACTTCAGAAAGTTTATGGGAAATAGAATTGGAAGATAGATTTTGGTGCAAAAATTTTTGAAAGGTAAGAAATTTTTGTTTCATGATGTACAGTTTCTGTGAACTTTTTGTAGCAGCCAACTTAATTTAAAAATCAAGAAAGGAGAAAGAAAAACTGGATCAAATAGATGTGACCTCATGGCTGATTTAACTTTCAGGCCAGCAGTCAAGTAACATGTTAAGTAAAATTCTCCCTGATCAAATAGCATATTTTTTGCAGTGAGCCATTCCACTTCTCTGTGCCCATCTGTAGGTGCTATTTCCCTTACCACATTTGTCAGATTGAGAAATTGACACATACAGAGTAGGAAGTTTATTACAATAGTTTCCCCATATCCCACAGGGATATGTTCCAAAAGCCCTAGTGGCTACCTGAAACCACACTTGTACTCAACCTTGTATATGAGAGGTCTTCAGAACGTTTGTGGAAAATATGTACTATGAAAAAAAAAAAAAAAACTATGCATAGATTTTAACATTTTTTGTGCCAGAATAAACTTATCTTTTAAATTCCATTTTCTTTACTTTTTATCAACCCTTGTATGTTCAAGGAAGAACTCTCAAAATGATGTGTTATAAAAGGGAAATTTTTTTCATGTAAACAGTCTAGGTACATCCCCTCTACTATCTAATTTTTATCTATTTAACATTAATATTCCTTCCAATCACATTTAAGGTACATTAGTATGTAAGTAGTTTTTGTTTTGTTTTGTTAAATGATCATCCTTACCTTAAAAGCGTTTGGCAATAGGGGAGGGCAATTGGGCATTTGGACTGGCTGTTAAGGGGCCTTCTAGGAAGCCTGCATCCCATATCAGAGTGCCTGTGTTCCAGTCCCAGCTCTGATCCAGATTCCAGCTTCCTGCTAATGCATACCAAGGAAGGCAGTAGGTCTTGGCTCAAGTACTTGAGTCTTGGCCACCTACTTGGGAGACCTAGAATGGGTCCCTGGTTTCTGGCTTCAGCCTGACTCAACCCTAGCTGTTGCAAGCTTTGGGATAGTGAACCTGTGCAAATAGGAGATGTCGTCCTCTCTCTCCCCCTCCCCTTTCCTTCTCCCTCTCCCTATTTATTGAAACAGAACTGATGTTACTATTTTCATGAGAACTCTGGAAAATTTCAGATTGACAGAATATTTTTTTAGATTTATTTATTTATTTGACAAGCTGAGTGACAGAGGCAGCGGGGTGGCAATCAATCCTCCATCTGCTGTTCACTCCCCAAATGACCACAATAGCCAAGGCTGGCCAGGCTGGAGCCAGGAGCCTGGAACTCATTCTGGGTCGTCTACATAATGGCAGGGGCCTTTTTAGACTTTTAATTTGGAAGTTGTTTTAACTTCTAAAAGCTGTTGAGTTTTTACATTCAGATGATCTCATTTTCTTGACATTTCTATGTCCTTTATTGCTTAAGCTTTTGATACTACATGTTCTTGGCTAAATTTACAAGTTGGTGATATTGCTATGATATATTTAGAATATCCACATCTTAAAATAATGTAGAACTACGTGATCGGGATTACTGAAGTATTCCATTTCAATCAGACATATCATGTTAATGGGAGTTTAAGCTATATTTAAAGCTGAATTTTGCTGATAATGTTAAATTTAACAGACATTTTGAAATAAATTTAGTTCCTAAGTCATTTCTGACTTTTTTAAAAAGTCAATACTTTTTTTAATTAGGAAGAGATTAAGCTGGCTATTCCCTGGTGATTTCTCTATTTATGTTTGCTTTGTCCACCATAATAGAAACTAGTGTGTTTTTTAAAAATTTTTTACTTTTTTCATTTTATTTGAACACACACACGCATGTACACACATACACAGCTCTTCCATCTGCTAGCTCACTCCCCAAAAGGCTGTAACAGCCAGGGTTGAGCCAAGCTGAAGGTAGAACCCTGACACTCCATCCACATCTCTCTTCTGGGTGGCAGGAGCCCAAGTACTTGGACCATCTTTTGCTGCATTCCCAGACATGTTAGTGGGGAACTGGATTGGAAGCAACAGGTGCTCTCATGGGATGCTGAGTCACCCACTGTACCACAACACTGGCCCCGATTCATCTGAATTTTAGGACTTCAAAGAATACTGCTTTTAAAATTACCTAATTTTTATGACATACTTTTTTGAATACGCTTTCAAACATTTTTCTGTGAATTGTTATGTATTATTGGAATGTGTTTTTCACCTCCATGAAAAAATGTATCAGCATTTTTCTGTGTGCTAAGTGTATGGATGGGATGTAACATGTTTCCTTTAGCCAATTCCACTTGAGTGGGCACTTACATTTTATTTCTTCTGTACATGAAAGTTTTTTAAAAATCTTTCTATTATAGAAGTTTGATGTACATTCATGTTAATTAGGGTGTGTATTTGTGTTTTTGCTACTGTTAGGCTAATGCTGCTACTATCAAACTAGGAGAAATGAGTAACACCTACATGATTTTCTGGATACTTGGTTGGCATTACACCAGTTTTTTAATGATGATTTTTTAAATTTGATTTGGTGTGCTCTTTTTTTCTTTGTTTTATCACCTACTGTTAGGATGTTTGGGAAGGCATATAAGATATTTAGACACCTCTGTTAATGATAAAGCTGGAAGTAATATGAGGAAAATTGTGCGGATTTTTCTTAGCTTTATCACATTTGATCAACCTTAAATTACAGTAATAGTGAAATTGACTTGAGTTATTTAAAATTCCTTATCTCTAAAGGGAAAACAGTTTTGTTGAAACTTTTTAGCTTTAATGTCTTTTCCCATGAAACCAGTTGTTTCGATTACATGTGGCTTCTTGTGTTCTTGATGGGTAATTTTTAAACTGGAATGTTATTCAGTGTGTAGATTGAAATGTCCAGAGATTCTGGTTCTGAAAAAGGGCAGGGATGTCCATAGATAATGTGAATCTTGAATACCACCTCTTTGTTGCCGATGGTTCCTAGAACATGGTTCTCAGTGAATTGGCTGTACATGATTATAGATACTTGAATCGATATTCTTGGAATAAAGTTCTAAAAGGAAGGTTACTCAGACAAAGAGGTTTTTTGTGTGTGTGTAAGATTTACTTGGTTGGAATTACAGAGGAGAGACAGAGAGAGAGATCCACTGGTTCATTCCCCAGATGGCCAGGAACTTCTTTCAGGTCTCTCATGTGGGCAGGGACCCAAAACACTTGGACCATCTTCCACTGCTTCTCCCAAGCCATTAGCAGGGAACTGGATTGGAACTGGAGCAGCCAGGGGGCCAGTACTGTGGCATAGCAGGTAAGGCCGCTGCCTGCAATGCCAGCATCCCATATGGGTGCTGGATCGAGTCCCGGCTGCTCCACTTCCTACCCAGCTCTCTGCTATGGCCTGGGAGAGCAGTAGAGGATGGCCCAAGCCCTTGGGCCCCTGCACCCTCATGGGAGACCCTGAAGAAGCTCCTGGCTTCCAGCGGTTGGAAGACCACCCTGTCTCCCTCTGCTGTCTGCCTCTCCTCTCTCTTTGTAACTCTGACTTTCAAGTAAAACAAATAAATCTTTTTAAAAGAAAAAAAAAGTGGAGCAGCCAGGACAGGAACTGGCACCCATATGGGATGCCAGTGTCCCGGGCAGTGGCTTTACCTGCTATGCCACAATGCTTTGGTGTGGTGTGCTTGAGGTTTCTCAATACATGATGCTAGATTGTCCTCAAAGGATATTATTACTTCTCTTTATATTCTCATCTGCAGCATATCAGAATAGTATTTGCTACCCTTGCCAATATTAGATAGCCTCAGTCTTTTCAATATGCTGTAGTAAATGTATTGAAGTTTTTCTGAACCTTGAACTACAGGGAAATTTTTGGCATTTATTGTAGAGTAGTATTCTGTCTTTTTAAGTAGTTATTGGCTACATTTATTCCTTAGTATACACAATTACATGGAAGCTGTGAGTAGAGTTTGGATTGAATGGCTGGCAAAAGTTTCTTACAAGTGGTAATATTAGCAGAATATAAACTCACTATGGGAAGATTAGATTTATCAGTCATGTAACCAAAGATCCTTCTTATTAATGTAGGTATAGCCTGCTTTCTTTAGTCCTTCACCAGTGGACAATTAGATCTGTTTTTTTACTATATAAAAGTAGTGATT
Source organism: Oryctolagus cuniculus (assembly GCF_964237555.1). NCBI lineage: Eukaryota > Metazoa > Chordata > Mammalia > Lagomorpha > Leporidae > Oryctolagus > Oryctolagus cuniculus. The sequence continues at coordinate 69,734,765 of NC_091435.1, read as the reverse complement.
GGCATTCTTGTTCAGTCATTTCTCCTGTAAAGTTTTCACAAATGGTTAATTAGGATGCATTTTTAAAATATTTTCATCTTAACAACGGAGCTAATTATATTTTATTGAGTACATTTTAATTTGTTCCAGTAGCCGGATCGAGCTGGGAGATGTGACACCACACAATATTAAACAGTTGAAGAGATTGAACCAAGTCATCTTTCCAGTCAGCTACAATGACAAGTTCTACAAGGACGTGCTGGAGGTTGGAGAGCTAGCAAAACTTGGTATATGATTTCCATTTGTATTCTAGAACCCTATTTTTAAGTATTAGAGTAGAAGGAATTAACTAACTTAATATCCTTATTTTACAAGTGAAAAAAAGGTGTGTTCTAGTTCTGAGGAAAATTTCAGAGAAATCAAGATGAAATATTTGAATTTTAAAATATTAAATGTTCTTTATTATTTTGGTTATGTGCTTTGCTCTTCAGGAGGCTTAAACTTACAAGTGTTTTGAGGCCATTAATATTCATAGATTAACTTATAGAATTTAATGCTGATACCAACACTTTAGTTCTTTAGAAGGGGAGATTAAGTACTGTGTTATTTTGTCTTTTGAACTTTATATCTTTATTTTCTGTGGCAGCCTATTTCAATGATATTGCTGTAGGTGCAGTATGCTGTAGGGTGGATCATTCACAGAATCAGAAGAGGCTTTACATCATGACGCTAGGATGTCTGGCACCTTACCGAAGGCTAGGAATAGGTAAAATTATTTGTAATTTTTTTTACTTATTGAAAGAAACATAAATACATTGTTAATATACCTGGCTAACATACCTTACTAAAGTCTATTATTCCTCTTAGGGGTACCAGAGAAAGTATTATTGAGTTCTGTAAAATAATGTGAAAATAACTGGTGTTTATTAATATAGTTCAGTTGGAAGCACCTCATAGATTTATCACTTTTTTTTTTCTATTTTTTGAGTACCTGGAAGTGATTGTATAAAAAGATTGCTCTCCTGATAACAGTTTTAAACATATGTAGGTATTATATATAGAGAGAGCAAAAGTTTGGAAACATAAGGATGTGTATACTTCATAAATTCTATTAGCAAACAATAAGTAATTAAAATGGCAAATAGATGCCTGTAATTAAAAGGTTGACTTATGAAGTTACTTATTTGCAACTTGTTCTTCTTAATAGGGACGAAAATGCTAAATCACGTCTTAAACATCTGTGAAAAAGATGGCACTTTTGACAACATTTATCTGTAAGTAAAATAATATTTAATGTTCTTACATAAAGTATTTAAATTAGCAGCAAAAATTTCTACTATAAACTTTAAAAGAGGATCACTTCTTTCATTTTGTCTTTGGAAACATTTGTGGCAGTTTAGTTGAGCCTCAGTACTCTCAGGGATTGGTTCAAGGACCACCCTTAGATACCAAAATCTGAGGATGCTTAAAACAGTGTAGTATTTGCATATGACATAATGCACATCCTCTTGTGTAATTTTAAATCATCCCTACATTACTTAGAATACCTAATATGATGTAAATGCTATGTAGATAGTTGTCATTTTTTGACTAGAAAATAATGAGCAGTACAGATGTGCTTTCTTTTTGAATATTTTCCATCCTTGATTGGTTAAGTCTGTGGGTACAGACCTTGTGCATATAGAGGGCTGAGTATAGTTATGAATTTTTTTGTAAGATTTATTTATTTATTTGAAAGGCAGTTACAGAGAGGAAAAGGCAGAGAGATAAAGAGAGATCTTCTGTGCTCTGGTTCACTCCCCAGATGGCCGCAACAGCTGGAGCTGGCCATCAGGAGCCAGGAGCTTCTTCCAGGTTTCCCACGCAGGTGCAGGGGCCCAAGGACTTGGGCCATCTTCTACTGCATTCCCAGGCCATAGCAAAGAGCTGGGTTGGAAGTGAAGCAGCCGAGACTCACTGACGCCTACATGGGATGCTGGTGCTGCATGCCAGGGCTTTAACGTGTTGTGCCACAGCAGCAGCCCCTGTTATGAAGTTTTATGTGTTTTGTTTGCTTTTAAAAATAGATTAGAAACTTGATATAGCTAGCTATTTGATAATCAGGTAAGAGTTCCAAAGTCATAGGAATGAAACCAGGATTAAGACTCACATATTGCATAGTACAAAATGATTAATACTGCTTTTCTCATGCCATATACTATTAGTACTTTCTATGTTTTTTTCAAGGCTATTAGTGATGTGCATATTTGTAGTAGAATTTATTCATCAAAATCAGATTATAATTATACTTGGATCTCAAGAGACCACAGATGGGGCCTATGCTGTGGCTCACTTGGTTAATCCTCCACCTGCGGTGCTGGCATCCTATATGGGCACCAGGTTCTAGTCCCGGTTGCTCCGCTTCCAGTCCAGCTCTCTGCTGTGGCCTGGGAGAGCAGTGGAGGATGGTCCAGGTGCTTGGGCCCTGCACCCCATGGGAGACCCGGAAGATGCTCCTGGCTCCTGGCTTCAGATCGGTGCAGCTCTGGCCGTCACGGCCATCTGGGGGAGTGAACCAGCAGATGGAAGACTTTTCTCTCTGTAACTGTCTTTCAAGTAAATAAAATAAATCTTTGAAAAAAAGAGACCACAGATTATTTTCACAGTATAGCATGTTTTTATAATCAGTCAGAAAGAGGGTATAGTTAGGCATTTGAGGCCCTGATTTTTTTTCTTTTTTGCAAGTGTTAATATGGAGGCCTTTGAATCATCTTTATTGTCTTTTCTCTTTTTACAGTAAAAAAAAAAATCATGATTTCTAGGGTATATTACATACCTTTGTTGACTGCAGGAATAAGCACTATTATTGAGCCTCTTAATCTCAGCCATCTGTCTTGCAAATGTAGGGATTAAGTTAAAAGTGTAAAATTGTCACCCAGAGTTTTTCTGAAATACTTGCCTAATCTTTGTTGCATACTGATAACTAAAGACAATGTGACACTATCTGGAGAACTGATGAACTTTGATTTTTTTTTCCTGGTATTCTATCCCTCAGGCATGTGCAGATCAGCAATGAATCGGCAATTGACTTCTACAGGAAATTTGGCTTTGAGATTATTGAGACAAAGAAGAACTACTATAAGAGGATAGAGCCAGCAGATGCTCACGTGCTACAGAAAAACCTCAAAGTCCCTTCTGGTCAGAATGCAGATGTGCAAAAGACAGACAACTGAACAAATTACAAATGAACTTTCTTGCACTTGCTTGTCGCCAAATAAAAGAAAGGCCCATTGATTCCCCCCCCCCCCTTTCCTTTAAAGCTTTCTTCCTTCCTTGTTCTTGTTTCTCCCCCTTTCTTTCCTTTCTTCTAGAAGTTTCATTCTTTCAAGGACTTTCAAAAATAATCATGTTTGGATTGTTTTAGTTCTCTTATTTTTTGTGAGGTGGTTTGATTGAAGGAAAGAGAAGGTAGATATGTATAGTTTCATAGTTAAGATATATGGTCCCAAAAATTTGGGTGTCATAATTTCAAATTTTTTAGCTGATTTTTTTTTTAATGTCCTGCTTTCACATTGAAGGTCAGAGCCTACAAAACCTTTCATTTCAAAAGACAAAAAGCAGCAGCAATATCTTGTTCTCCAATTCATAGACAAGTTTAGTGTGTTTGTGGTACTTTGAATTTTTAAAGACTATTTGGGGGATTAATCCCTTGACATTGCCTTCACTCCACCTTTAGTCCTTCCTTCTGAGCACTCTCAGGAGTTGAACCATTGTTATCCTTGTTAGAAGTACTAAGTTTATTTTGGTTTCTAAAGCAATTTATTTCTTCTCTTGTTGGTGGATGGGGCAGTTTGGGTAGGTAGTGTTATACTTTGGTTTAAGTATTTGAATTAAACTGCTTTTTTGTTAATGAGTGGGCTTGTTAGCAGGTTTTTTTTCCTGCTGTTGATTGTTACTAGTGGCATTAACTTTGAGAGTTGGGCTGGTGAGATTAATTTTTCTTTAATATCCCAGCTAGAGATATGGCCTTTAACTGACCTAAAGAAGTTTGTTGTGATTTAAGTTTTTTCTCCTTTTCTTTTTCTTCAGTAAATCCAGTAATAGTTTCGTATTAAAAATGGAATTGATGTCCTTATAGGTCAATGCCCTTAAGTAATCCTTAAGCAGATGTTTCTTCTTGGACATATTAAAAAATAACCTAAAAAGGAAGCATAGATGTACTTGTGGCACAATAAATGCATTTAATGTTGACTAATGCAGGCTGTTAAAAGTGTGACCATCAATCATTTGATAATACAGGTAAGAATATCTAGACAGTATTTTTGAGAATAACATAGCTGTGATATACCTTATCTGTTGGAGAACATCTCAGATTTGCTTAGACTCTGTGCCTATGTATTTTGAGTTGAAGAATTTTGGGTAAGGGGAATTGTGAAACATAGTGCTTCTATTCTTGGAAAAGTAGAAGTACAAAGTGTTAATAATGCAGATATCACTGTGACCTCTTCTACTGATATGACTGGTTTATGCCAGATAGTTTTCTGGCACTTAGTGAGTGACTTTGACAGATTGAGTTTTGTGAGATAGGAGATATCTGAAATATTCATGTTTTCCTCCCATAGTCCCATCTCCAATATTTAGAACAGATTGCCAGTACTGATGACCCCAAAAATGCCCTCATTAAACTTTAAAACAGTGTACAGGGCTTGGACTTAAGTGGAATATTGATTCATAATACTTATCCTGTTTTGTAAATGCTGGTATGAGGTTTCATCTCCAGATATGTTAAATGACAATTATTATGCAAAGTGCTTATGTACACTTTATAATGTTAAGTTTTTGTTTGAGAATGTGAAAGTACAAAGTACAGTAGACTTTGCCAGACTTAATTGAGTGCCAAGAATAATACAGAAAAGAAAGATAATTGATGAGTGAGTTTATAGGGTTCTAAACTCCAGATAGTTAAATGTAGAAAAGACCATACTGGTTTTTAGGGTATCAGTTTCTTAAACGTTTAAACAGTCCAAATCTAAGGTTAGAAGAAAAGTTTAGTAGTTAAGCACCTTTATCTTCATGGATAAGTTTCAGCTTGGTCTTGCCAAGAAAAGAGTGCTTAAGACACAGAAGGCATAATTAGTTTGAAGAATTCAGCTTTTTTGTAAACTTCCAGATATCAAAATAGATTTTGATATATAAATGACACTGCCTCTATTTCTATAACCATTTCACCTGGACTGTCTAATCAGTCCTATGAATGTATCCCTAAATGTTGTTATTGAAAAACCGAATAGCTGCCTCATTATTAAGTACATGTTATTTAAGGAAGAAAAAAATTTTGAATTGAGTGTTTAGGTTCCCTATCATAGAATTTCTTTTTCCACACTTGTCAGTGACTTATTCTAAATTGTAAATGTTTGTAAAGGGTTAATTGTCCTACATCAAACTTGTATTCTGTCCACTTATAGAGGAAGAGGAAGTGGAACAGGTAGAAGCTAGGTCTAGTTCATATGCCTATGAATCAGTAAAGACTAATGTAATGTCCCATGTTGATTTGATTATTTGATATATGGTGAAAACTATCTTTAAAGTCAAACAATACTTGTGTTAACTGGAAGATCACAATGTATATTCATCATATTTTTCAGGTCAGATAGTTCTTACTGTGAGCAAAACAGTTAAAATTTTACTGTAGGGTATTTCCATTTGGGTTCTAAAGAAAAGCATCTGTAGAGAAATCTATGCAATATATAATTTGTCCAGATTAGTTTTTATTTGAGGAAAGAAGTTCTGAAATGTATCTCAAAGGCAGTTACTCATCAATTGAAAGTCCTCCAAAAAGAGAACTATTGGGAAACTTTGATATGTGGTGGTGGAAAAAGAAAAGCTCCCTCAGTTTTTTGGAGGGGATAACTTTAAAAAAAATACTTAATGGTTAAGTTTACTTGGTGCAGTAAAGATTAAACTTGTCAATTTTAACATTGCTGTTACATCTGAAATAAACTTACGTGATGTTCTGGTAGTGATCTGTGATGTCTATGAATGCCAAGGAAAACTTGAATTATGCTGAATTCTGCAGTCAAGATCTATATGTAGTTGTATATTGCTCTTCTGTTTCATTTCCTTTCACACTTCTTTAATATCTAATTTAAAACTCATTGAAGTAGTCCAGCTGTAATCAAGTTACCCTATTTTACACCCTTTGGAACTTGATAGAACTACTACCTAAGATCAACTGGAGTTCAGTCCTGATGAGAGAAAAAATAAGATCCAAAAAAAGAGTTGTCCTGCTACTGCATTTTGATTTTAACTGTGGGTAACATTCACATCTTTCTTTTTTATTTGAGGAAGAAGTTTATAGTTGACTGAAGAAACTTAAATATTTTCCTGAATATGAAATATGAATTTGAAATTATGTCTTTAGGAAAATTAACTCAAATTTGCTGATTCCATTTAAGAAACAGTGGATGATCTTTTTGCTAATGTGTCTTATCATTGCTGAGCTCATCACTCTCAAATTTAGCAGCTTAAAACAACAAACATATTACCCCACAGTTTTTGAGGCAGAAATGAGGAACAGCTTAGCTGGATGGTTTTGGCTTGAAATCTCATAAGGTTGCAGTCAAGCTGTCAGCCAGGACTGTATCTGCTTGAAGTGTTGACAAGGACTAGAGGAGCTACTTAAAGATGGCTTGCTCACATAGCTGTTGGGACTCTCTGCCTTGCTATGAATGTTTCTATAGGACTTCCTGAGTGACAACTGCCATCTGGCTTCACTCAGTGGTCCAAGAGAATAAACAGAAGCCATGCTCTTGTATAGCTTAGCCTTAGATGACTTGACTTTCGCCATATACCAGATCAACCATTATACCAGCGTGGTGCAGTGTAGGAGGGAATAATACAAGTATGTGAATACTGAGGTGAAGATCATTGGGCATTTAGGACACTGGCTCTCACACTGGCAAGGGTGGTGAGGTTATGTTTTATTAGTGTCTCAAAGGATTATCCCAAGGAGGGTTAGAAAGCACTACACTTGATAATTCCAACTATGAAAGAAAGGGAGTTAGCCTAAAAGTTCTGTGTTTGTGGTTGGTTCTAAAAAGAAAGGGAAGACTCAGATTGATGCTTTCCCAGCTAATGTTTTTGAGTACTTTAAAGAACTTAAGATGCTGTGTTCACAAGAACAAGAGTGAACCTATGGGAATCTTTCAGGGAAAAATATTGCCTATGGCAGAAGGTGCTGAATTATATCTCCCATCCAAGGCTGAACCACAGGAACTTAATTCTGGATTATAATACTGCCAAGTAAACACAACCATATGGAAATAAAGGCTTGAGTCATTTTGGAATGTAAGTGTCATTAACACTGGGGAATGTGAAGTCAGGACAGTTATTGGGACAGAAACTCAGCTTTTTGTTTCTGTAAACTTAAAAGTACTTGACTTAGGCAGAAATTTTTTATCTAGAGTCGAAGTCTGATTCAGAAACATTTGTGAGCAGGACATTACTGTGAAGCATAGAATTTAAGTCTTGAGTGATGATGGTCTTTTTATGTTGCAATGAAAACCTAAATCCAGCATTTGGGAAGATACTCTATTGAATATTTAGGTGTTTGTGAACTTTGAGGTATTCTGGATTTACAGAAGTTACCTTGCCATATAGCTTAATTTTATCCCAGTTTTATTTGCTATCCTCAAAAATTGATGTTTGAGCTCAACAAAGGCTCTAAATGGCCAATGGCCTGAAAGAATATGTAATGATAAATTTTTTCTGTTTTGTTGACCAAACTTGAGGAGCTTATTAAGGTCTCTCATCCTTGAGAATCATACTTATCAATAATGGAAGTCTTGTATAATGACTAGTCCCAGTGATCAATTTCTGTTCACAATTGATCATAATGATAGACTAAGAACCAAAGGGATCACATAAACAAGAATAGTGTCTGCAAACACTAGCTGATAGAATAAAAAAAGGAGAGAACGATCCAACATGGGAAGTGAGATACACAGCAGACCCATAGAATGGCAGATGTCCTAAACAGCACTCTGGCATCAGAATCAGCCCTTAAGGCATGCAGACCCGGCTGAAAAGCCCATGAGAATATTTCAGGCATGGAAAGCCAAGATACTGTGGGGGAAAAAAAAACCTAAATGAAAGATCTCCGCAATTGCACATCTCTTCCCTCTTTTAGCTTTCTGCTAATGCACACCCTGAGGGCAACAGGTGATGGCTGAAGTACTTGGGTCCTTGTCACACTCAGGAGTCCTAGATGATCTCTGCCTTTCAAGTAAATATTCAAAATGCTGCTAAAGAAGCCTAAAGGATAATTCTTACCATTAAATGCATATAAGGAAAATATCTTCTGTCAAAGATTTTTTTTTTTTAAGATTTTATTTATTTATTTGACAGGTAGAGTTATTGAAAGGTCTTCCATCCCATAGTTTACCCCCCAAATGGCTGCAGTGGCCACAGCCATGCCAATCAGGAGCCAGGAGCCTCTTCCCAATCTCCCATGTGGGTACAGGGGCCCAAGCACTTGGGCCATCCTCCACTGCCCTCTCGAGCCACAGCAGAGAGCTAGACTGGAAGAGGAGCAACCAGGACTAGAACCTGGTGCCCATATGGTATGCCAGCACCACAGGTGCCGGCCCCTGTCAAAGATTTTTAAATTTCAACCTTAATAAACTAAAAAATGAAGAGTCAGTTGCACCTAAACTGAGAAGAAAATAACATAAACATGTAACTCAGAAATAGTTGGACAAATTGAATCTGTACTTAAAACTCCTCCCATAAAGTAAACTCCAGGTCCAGATGGCTCTTTTTTGTGGGTTTTATAAATAGGGAAGAAATAGTGTCAATTCAGCATATTCTAAAAAAAACAAAGGAATATTGCCCAACTCATTATACTGATAACGAAACCAAATAAAGACATGACGTTAATACAGGTGTGAAAAACTTTAGGAAAATGCTAGCAAATCAACCCCAAATTATTAAAGTGATGTGTGATCAAACAGGTGTTAGTCCCAGGAATGAGTTTGATAAAAATTATTCACTGTCAGCAACATTTTTTAAAATGTGATTAATAGAGGAGACAAAAAGTACTTGACAAGATTTTAACATTCATAACTTTAAACACTAGGAATTAAAAAACAACCTGAAAAGATAAAATCTTCAACCATCACCATACTTTGGTAAAGGGAATTCTTTGCCTCTAAGAATGGAAAGTGGTAACGGCATGCTTTCAATACTATACAATATTGTACTGAAAGACCAAGCCAGTCCAATAAGATAAAAAGAAACATGCAGATTGGAAAGTAAAATAGTTTATATTTGCAGATGATTAAATAGTAAACACTAAGATACCCCCAAAATTTTAAAAGCTACTAGAACATACAGGGTAACAAGATCACAAGATATAAAAATTGCATTTCTAACTAATATTAAAAATTTTAATATAGATTTATTTTTTGATGTTTTATTTGAAAGGTGAGTTACACAGGGAAACGACAGCAATATTTTCCATCCACTGGTTTACTCCCCAAATACCTGCAACAGCCAGGGGCAGGCCAGGCTGAAGCCAGGAACCTGGAAGTCCATCTGGATCTCCCATGTGGGTGGCAGAGGCCCAACCACTTGGGCCATCTTCTGCTCTCCCAGGTGCATTAGCAGGGAGCTGTAACTGGTGGCCATGGGAAAAAAGTGTGTGACTTTATGTTAGTCAAAGGTGTCTTAGATATGACACTGTAAACATGAGCCACAAAAGAAATAATTGATAAGCTGGATATAGAAAAGAGCTGCTATTTGAAAGATACCATTAGAAAATAAAAAATCAGGAATGGGTAGAAAATATTTGCACGCACGTATTTGAAGTTTTGTAATCAAATATATAAAGAATTCTTGAAATAAAGAACCAATAACAATAAAAATGGGCAAAAGATTTGAACAAGGCTTCAGTAATGTACAAAAGACTTAAGCACAAGAAAAATGTGCAGCATTAGCAATATGAAAATGCAAGTTAAAATCACAAACACCATGATGCCTCACTTAGAATGACTAAAATTTAGACTGCCAATCCAGGCGTTGACAAAACAAACTGCTGGGGGGAATATAAAATGTTAACAGTTTTGTGGAGCAATTTGGTGTTTTTTTTTTTTTTTTTAAAGATAAACACCTACCAAGGACTCAACCCTTATAGAGGATATTTACTCATGTATTACACGAAATGAAAGCAAATGCCCATACAAAAGACATCCATGGATGTTCATAGCATCTATTTGTAATAGTTAAAAGGGAACAATCCCATTTTCCACTAAGAGGTGATACGTGTATCACCATATAGAGCTCATCAGTTGAAGATAATGAATTACAGATGTACACAATCTTAAAATACACTAAAAGAAGATAGATTGAAAAGTATATATGCTGAATGATCTCATTGGTATAAAATCCCAGAAACTGAAAGCTAATGTATTGGTACAGCAGTAGTTGCCTGGGGAACAGAATGAAGGCAAGATTAAGAATCAGGAGCAAGTCACAGATTGGGTGGAAATGTTTGCACATCATGTATCTGAGAAAGGGGTTTAATAATTCAGAATACATAGGGAACTTGTAACTCAGAGGTGTGAGAGTTCAGGACCAGCCGTGCCTGTCTGCCCACTGGCGAAATTCAGAGGGCAAATAGAATAGGGGATGGAGAGGACAAGGTGAAGGAGGCAGCAAGAGGCCATCTGTCCAGACCCAGGCCGAAGGGCTCTTTATGCGCTCAGGGCAGCTTGGGGCCTCTCGGCTCACGGGCACCTGGGGGCCGGGGGCCGGGCGCAGGGCGAGCCCCTCACCGGCCGGCATCCGCAAGCTGAGCTCTGCTCGCTGGGATCCCCAGGGAGGAGCCCTCGCCTCTGGCCGCCCGAACAGACCAGACCCCGCAGCCCCGGCACCCACTCCCACCGCGGCTGTCACCGGCCTCCTTCCGTGGTCCCTCATCCCCGGTAGGAAACAAGGTGTGTCTTGAACTGAAACGGGATGCACACAACCGCTTGTAAATCATGCAGCTAGTCTTTTAACACCACTCAAGGGGCCTCAAGCATGTGCCTGAAAATCAGATTCACTCTATCCGTGTGAAAAATGAACTTGCCTAGGGACAATGAGCAGTTTCATTCGATTTTTAAAAAATATATATAAGCACTGTGCTTACATGCCAGGCAGCCCTGAAACAGGCCTGGTGCGATTCTCCGATGTCTTCCTCTCGTAGGTATCACAGTTAACCAACATGATACGGCTAAAGCTAGCAAGTTCCCTGGATGGAACTGGGCTTCAGTTCGGAGATGAGAATTACATTTAAGAACTGTCTGCCTTTTATCAAACAGAAATTATTCTTATAGTCCACTTGGAAATTGTGCCAGGATAATATTAGAGTGTGTTTTTAAATAGCGGTCTCTTAAATTCAGTTGTCTGAATCTTAAAAACATTTTTGTGGTTTTAGTTTAGAAACAGTACGTTGTAGTTTAGGAAATCATGCATGTCCTAGGTATATTTGTTAACCAGATTGCCTTAAATTCTAACCACAGGGCAAATTATTTCCTACAGCTGGACACACTAATACGATACAATTTTATAGCGTGGATATTAGCATTGCCATTATGTTCTGAATTATGGTGTCTTTGTTATCTGAAGCTTTCAATTGCGTTTGCCAAATGCATTCCAAGGCCAATTTAAACTTCATGTGCCTAGATGGAAGAATGAAAGAAAATTTACAGACTATTCGTTAGTGCCACAATCTATACGTAACATCAGTCTCTCATCACAGCTTTTCGAACTGCTGTTAAAAACGTGAGTTGCGGCTGTTTACCAATTTTCTACTTTTGTAGAGAGCTCAGCTACTTTTTGCATATAGGTACAGTTAAGTCCCTTTATGCTATGCCTTGTGTGTTCCTCTTGGAAGTTACCTGGTCTAACCCATGGACGCCTAAGATCTGGAACATTTCCAAATCTGGCCGTGGAAGGGCTAGGAAATCTTGTACCGCCACTAGGTGGGGGACACCTGTTTTAGGACAAGATTGATGAAACACAAGCAAAACTGGGAGAGGGACAGAGAGCGCGGTTCCGGGGCTCCAAACTCATACTGGAGTTAGGGGACGCTCGGGTCTCTTCTCCGTGCCCCAGGACCCCACACCTCCCAAATGCAGGTCTCCGGTAACCAGAGCTCGGTGTTCCAACCCCATTCCCCAAAGCCGCGGCCGCCCTCCCACCAGCTGGGAGGTCCTCAAGGGCGTTTCTGGACAATGCCATCTCCAGCTCGCAGCAATCAGCGCGTAGTCGCCAATCCGGGATGCCCACCGACCGCAGGCTGCGAATTCGAGCAGCGTCACGTCGGCGGCGAGCTTCCAGTGAAAGGATTCCCGTCCTTTGCCCGCACTCTACAGAAGCACCCTCGCGCCTTCCTGCTCTAAGTCATCCCGAAAGCCTTCCGTACCTCTTCCTCTTCAGTTCTTCCACTTCCAAACTCGCACACCACAACGCGGAAAGCAGAACACCGAACAAGATAAAAAAGAAGTTTCCTAAAACACCTTTACCAGGTTCTCAAGGCGGCCCCTTTAAGGAACCAGGCCCACCTCTTTCCCAGTCACCTACTGGCTTTCCTTCCTGCCCGTCACTCTACCTTTAAGAATATTTCCTGTTCCTTCAACCCAACTTGCACACCTCCGCCCCCCGGCCCTCCTCATTGGGCCGCCCGAGGCCGCTTCAACGCTCGGCTTTCCCTCCACCTCCTCCCGCCCTCCAGCCTAGCGCAACGGCGTCCCGGCTTCTCATTGGTTACCACGGCACCCTCCCCGAGGCAGGATTGGCGGGCTGAGCGGCAGGGGCGGGCGCGCGGTGCACCCAGGGTAGGCTGTTCGCGTGCCGAGCGGCGGTCGCGGGAGGGGCGGGGAGGGGCGGGGGGAGGGGGGCTGGGAAAGTTGAGGCCGTGCTGCCGCCGGGTCTCCGGCCTTGAGGGCTCGGGCTCGCAGCGGCGGCGGTGGCCGCAAAAAGAGGCGGCGGGGGCGGGGGGAGAGGAGGGCCTGGGCCCGCGCTCCCCCAGCCCCGGAGGAGCAGGCGGCGGCTGCGGACCCAGAGATTCGCCCGGGCGGTCGGACACCCCTGCCTTCCCCGCCTAGGATCATGAGCCAGGCGGGAGTCGCCTCCGCCGCCGCCGCCGCCGACACCGCGGCCGACACCGCGCAGCCGGCGGGTGAGTGACTGCGGGAGGGGGCAGCTGACAGCCGGGGCGGGGGGCGGGGGCCGGGTCTGCGGGGGCGGCTCCGGGGGGCGGCTCCGGGCTCAGCTCCACCCACCCCCTCGCTGCTCCCGCAGGCGAGGGCTGCGCGGAGTGTGCCTCCTTCCTGGGGACCCCTGCGAGCGGAGCCTGGCGGGACGCGCACCCCGCTTTTCCCCGCGCCCCCTGCTGCCGTGCCCGCGGGGGGCTCGCCCTGTGCCCGGCCCCCGAGAAGCGTGCGGGGCCAGAGGCCCCACGCTGCCCTGGGTGCATAAAGAGCTGGACGTCCCGGTCCACGCCGGACGGCCCTGGGCTGCCTCCCTCACCTTCTCTTGTCTCCGCCCTCCTCCTCTTTCTTTGCCCTGTGAATTTCCTTCGGACCCGCTCCGCAGCCTCGCGCGGCTGGCCCTTTAACTCTCACTCGTCTGTCGGAGAGTTAGGCTGCTGGGTTTTCTTTTTCGAAGCCTGCCTTTTGCCTTCTGAATAGGAGCGATACAAGTGAATGGCCAACTCTTGGAATCTACTTCCATGGTTCCCAAAGGGGTAAAGGATGTTTTAACATTTTGGTTGGTTGAGTCCTCTCCTGCTCACTTTCCCAACTCGCCTCCTCGCTTTGAGGTATAGTCCTTCGTGTACGTTTATCTGGAGTGAGGAGGCTGCGTCTACCCAAGTGTGGGATCCTAACTTGTGTCCTCGTAGCGTTTTTACCAGTAAGTGGATACAGTGACCTCCCGCCACCAGACAGGACAGCCGTGGGCGATTTGGCGCCAAGTCGTGTAAAGAAGCCAGTTTGCTTACCTGTAAACCTTGTACAGATTCCTACGATAGCGCGGATTCTGAAGCATATTCTCACGTTTGTTTTCTTTCTCGAAGAATCAACAGGCTGCATCTTCTCCAACCCCTTCATGCCTTTTCCCTCCTTAACACAGGACGGCTGTTTAGTGTGCGCAGTTCCTGTAGGTGTTTCCCTTTACTTGTGAAGTGCTCTGAAAGTACTTGTTACAGAATCAGTAGAATACGTTATCATCATTGCACTTCTGAAACCAAGAGTGGTATGATGTATGTAGGTACTGCAAAGAATGAATACCAGATCTTGCATTTTGCTCGAAGGTAAACACTGTGACTTTTATGTACCTTTGTATTAGGTCTGTCTGTAGTTAAGAGAAGTTTCGGGAACTTTGGACAAGATGCTGCCCCGAACATTTTCCGATCATAGAAAAGCACTGCCTTGCAGGAATGTCAGGAAAGCTTAGAACTGAAGTAGTCACTTGCTAGGTTAGTTACTTGTGTATGGAACATCTCAGAAGTTAAGATTCCAGAATTGTAAGATTGAGGGCCTGCATTGTGGTCAAGCATGTACACCGTTGGGGATTCCCACAGCCCATATCAGAGTGCTGGTTCCAGTCCTGACCGTTCAGTGCTTCCTATCCTGCTTCCTGCTAACGCAGGTAGGAGGCAGTAGATGATGGCCCAAGACCTGGATGTTGCTCTTAGCTCCTGGCTTCTGCCTGGCCCAGCTCTGGCTGTTGGGAGTATTTGGGGAGTGGGGCAGTAGGTGAAAGGTCTATCTCTGCTTTCTGTCACTCTCTCTCTCTCTCTCTTAAGATTTATTTATTTATTTGAAAAGCAGACTTAGAGAGAGGGAGAGACGGAGACAGATCTTCCATCTGCTGGTTCACTCCCCAAATGGCTTCAATGGCTGGGGCTGGGCCAGAAGATAGCCAAGAGCGTCTCACGGATCTCCCATGTGGGTGGAGGGCCCCAAGCACTTGGACCATTGTCTTCTTTCCCAGGAGCATTAGCAGGGATTTGGATTGGAAATGGAGGAGCCGGGACTCAGACCCACATTTGGGATGCTGGCATCGCAGGTGGCGGCTTTACCTGTCAGGCCGCCCACCGGCCCCTCTGTCACTCTTTCAAATACAAATAAATCTTGAAAAAAAGGTAAGCTTCTACAGATAATCAGCTCAAAATCGTTGCTTCCTGCTCTAGCTGTACATACAGATGTATCTGTGGTGCTTCCCCTTTCTGTTCACTAGCCCAGCGAGTCTTGGTCTGGACTGAGCATAGAATCACTGTGTGTGCTGGTTCATTTTTAATGCCTAGGCCACTTCCCCCAGAGATTCTCTTTTTTATCTGAGGTGATGCTTGGTCATGGGCAAGATTTTTTTTTAAGCTCTCCAAGTGCTTTTATTCAGTAGCTAAGGCTGAGAACCACTAAATGTCTAGAACAATATGCAAGCTTCTAGGCTTGTGTTCGAGGCTTTTCTAAGTCAGGCCTTCATGCATGTGTTCAACAGCTTTTTCTTCACTGCTTCCTAACGTGAGCCTTTGGACCCTCTCATGTTCCATAAATACACTGTTTATGCCCCTGCTTTTATGAATGACATCGAAATATTTCTCAAAACATGGACTACCTATATTCCCACTCCTATATCCCATCTCCCCACCAACAGTAGTTTTAATTACATTTTTATGAAAGTTTTTGGATAATTTATTCTGGCTTCTGGTGACCAGCTTCCTTTAAACTTTTATGCTACATGTTGTATAAGACTATTTGTGCTTATAAAATGTATATAGATGGTTCATTACACACAAACTTGATAGCAAGGGGCACTTTATTTTGGGTCTTCTACAGTGGTTTAGGTTGGGTTGTTGAGAACCCTACTGACTCTGCTTGCAACCATAGTTTCAGGTTTGATTTCTCTCAGAATTGTGTTTTCTTTATTTTTGTGTTTTAGGACCTAACATTGCATTTGTCATTAGTTGGCACTTAATAAATGCTTGCTAAATAACTACCATGTTGTATTTCATACAAAAAAAAATGTAAAGATTTATCATGTTGATTTGTTAATGATTGTTTTTCCTGTTATATATGGAGGTATTTAAATTTTTTTGTGGAAAATGAATTGAAAAGATTAAAGTTTATTTTGGTGGAAAAAGTTAAAATACATGCTTAGTTTTTTCATAATATGCATTTTTATTTACTTTTTGAAGACCCATCATTTGCATGGATTTCACAATTTTTGCACCAAAATAAACTTACTGTTTAACTCCATTTTCCGTGAACTTTTTGAAATACCCTCCTGTATGTCTTAGAGTGTTATTGTAGATTTGTCAAAGGTTAGTGGAATATAAGTAATTGCAGTTGTGACAGACCCCTTCAGTACGTAATCTTCTATCCAATATGCAGAGGCAGATATACCTTAAGTCTTTACTCTGAGCTTGTTATCCATAAAATATTTGTGGAACTCTTGCTAAGAGAAAAGTCATTAACTGTCCAATTGGATAATTTTTCTTTTTCTCGTTAAATTTTCCATGTGGGTACAATTGCACTTCTTCAGAAGGCCAGATCTTTTAATTAGATCAGTAGGGCATGATAAGTTACTCCTATTAATGTGCTAATATTGTGTTTTTAATTCAGTTCATCAAGTATTTATTGAGTACTTACCATTTGCCCAACACTGTTAGGTGCTAAAGAGAATACAGAAGTAGCAAATGGTGGAATCAGCTCATAAGAACTTTCTAGATTTATTGGGAAAATGGGGAACACCCAAGTCAGATATCATGGGACTCAATGTAGTGCTCTTTGAATGCCAAATTAAGGATAAGTGCCCCAAATCTATGATGCAGTGATTAATATGGAAACATTAGGAAAGATTAGATATTCTTTCAACAGGCATCTATTACTCCTAAGCTGAATATGAAAGCCATAGCTTCTGCCTCTTAAAAATTTACAATCTAGTGGGAAGAAACTAATAGACATGTAGAGTATTTTATGTTAACACATTCTACGGTGTTGTGTCATGTTTAGGGCTCTGAAGAAGAGTATCTAGTCTAACCTCTAGGTATCATAGAAAGTTTCAAAGAGGATAATTAGGAGTTCCCAGTTGGAAAGTTGATATGGGCATTTCATTCCAAGTAATAGGTATAAAGATGTGGAAATGAGAGAGGGTGTTCCCTTATTAACTGGCTGCAATTAGATTGATCCCAGTAGAAGGTGATGTATCTGGGAGCACAGGTGAAGTCACACCAATGTGGTTCGTAAACCTTTATTCCTGAGAGGTCTGAGCCCTTGCAAATCTTGTCTTTGTAGGATAGCAATAGTCTGCTGGTAGCTTCACTGCTAGTCTGTTCAGTGAGGAGTTCCAGGACTCCCCCGGCTCCATGTATACTCCATATAATAATAACTCTTCCACTCTCATCTATTCCTGGCTGCAAGGGGAGGCCCACATAGCCTTACCATTATTGGGTTCCTGGTGAAAAGTCACAGTGAAGGGAACAGGGAGGAGAAAATTGTGGTGTAATCATAAGAAACACTTTTGCCTTGATGCCACTTGCAAAACCAATTTCTCTTTGGTTATAGCAACAAAAAGTGGCCTTGGGTAACTTAAGCAGTCAAGACTTGTGGATGGACTCTCAGTAAGTTCACAAAAGTGAAAGAAGATAGAAAAATGAAGCCTTGGGAAGGCCAGGAACCAGAAGCTCCCAGGATCACATAGTCAAGAAGGCTAGCTCAGCTCAAGCCAGCTTTCCTCCCTGTGCAGAGAATGTTACTGGCCAACCTTGTGCCCCCCAAGAGGTAGTCTCTGGTCACATCAGACTTCAGGAATAAGACAGAGAAGGTCCCCAAAAGAAGAGCAAGGCAGTATTGCCAGAAGGCCAAAACAGTAGGTATTTCCTACACAGTGCATTGGATTTGGCAGTGTGGCTGTCCTTTGGTGAACATGGTATAAGTAGCTTTAGGAATAAAAGTCAGGTAACAGCTGGTTGAAGAGTGACTGGAAATGTGAGGAAAAGGAGAGAGTGACTATGAACTACGTTCAAGAAGTCCTGAGGGTTGGGAGGAAGGAAGACTGGGAACACTAAGAGGGAGTATGCAAGCTCAGAAGAGAAATCACTTTAGCTTTTCAAAAGTAGGAAAAATGAACAAGGATATATTTTAATGAAAAACATATTAATAAGGAAAGAGATTAGTGCTATTTGAGAGACGTGATGTTGTACAACAAATTTACTGAGCAGTTGGAGTGATAGGGTTCAGAGTATAGGTCAAGGGTTTAGAGTTAACTAGAAATATTAGGGAAGATTTTATAAGGGGGACAGACTCGTGCTGAACTTTCAGGAGGTTGAAAAGATTTGGATAAGTAGAATGAAGTGAAAAGTCATTCCAGTGGAAAAATAGAATGGATTTGGCAAAAAGTAACCAGCTGATGAGGAGCACAGGCAAGAACCCATCTGACCTGGAGAGGAGTGAAGAGAGTAGGTGGTGTTACTTAGTGAGCTGGTCCTGGCCCTCTGTGTTGACCTCGATGGAAGTGGGCAAGTGGGACTTGCCAGTGGAGAAAGCATCATGAAAGCAAGGATGTTAAGCAATAGATGGTGAGAAGTAGCACCGTGATTCTGGAGCAGGCGAGGAACATGATGGAATCTGGTGAATTGGAAAGACTGATGAATCATTAGGGTGTAAAATCCATTGAAGAATAGGAAAATGGCAGGGGGAAAAAAGACTATGCCATGTGTAAAATGAAGTAACATATAGGAAGATGTGGACATTGTGAAAACAACCAGATAAGTTTGGATGAGATTTGAAGATCATTTTTGGGGTTAGAGCCAAATTAAAGTTTTAGTGTCATTGGTAAAACATCATGGAAGTAGGTCTCCTAAGTGTTAAGGCAGTTTAAGGTGTTCCAAACAGACTTCTACTTTTGTTATGAAATGGAATGTTCTGAGGAGAGCTTGGCCTAACCAAAGACTTGGAGCAAGATCAAAGTTGAAAAGTAGCTTTACTACAAAAATATGATGGTTTTTGAGCAGAAACCATTTGCAGTTTTGTTGGGAGGGTGGGGTGTAAAGCAGACAGACTTGAAACTCAACTGAGAGAAACAAAGATTCATGTTAGATAAACAGAGTGCATAATTGAAAGAGGAAGACAACCTAGGAGAGAGAAATTCATGAAAAGGGAGACATTGGCACCCTCAGATCCTGTTGATAGGACAGTGAGGACAGAGAAAAGGCCTTTGGTATGGTGACAAATAGTCCCTGACCTCGAAGTTGGTGGTGTCAGTTGGTGACAGCCATCAGAAGGCATACTGCCAGGAGTTTAGGGAGATTGGCCAAGGGAGTAGAGGTGAGACATTTTACGGAAATAGTAGAGAGATGGAATAATAGACAGAAAAGGCAGTAAACTCTCATTTAAGATGAGGAAAGTCCTTGTTTTTTGGAAGCAAAAGAGATAGTTAAGGAGAAAATATGGTACTAATGAGGAAAGATTCTAGCATGGAGTCTCTTTAAAGATCCAAGAGTTAGCTCCTTGAGGGCTGAAAGTACGGACACAGATGAGGGTCTCTTGTGGTAAATGTGGGATCCAGTTTAGGAACTTACTGCGAAGAGTTCTATCTCAGTCAATGAGGAGGGAGGAAGAAGAAAGAGGACTAACCAGGTACTGAGCTCCTGCCGTGTGCCAGGCACTTGCCTAGATCCAGGAAATGTGCCTGTGAAGTCAGAACAGTTGGTGATACTCTCCCAATTTTAAATGCAAGGATGCTGAGACTCTGTAGAATACTTATTTCAAACCCAAATAGTAAATGGCAGCTTTGAGATTTGATGGGTGAGTCCCGTGCCGCTGTAGGATCTGTTCCCTGATGTGAGGTGAAGGACACATGACGGCTTAACAGCATCTGTGTTAATGCCTGCGGTGGCTGTGCCTTGGAATCATTTTAGGAGCTTTAAGAAATTCTTGCCCTCCCCAGTCATTTATTCCTTCACTTAACAAATACTAATGAATTACCCATTCTGTGCCTCACTATGGTCCTAGGTGTTAGGGATACACCAGTGAATGAAACACAGTTAATGTGTGCAATCTTGCACAGGCCTAAAAGGGAAACTAGTGAAGTTAAGTTTCCCAGCACAATTCTGGAAAACCTCTTTTTTTTTTTTTTTTTTTTTAATTTATTTATTTGAGAGGTAGAGTTACAGACAGTGAGAGGGAGAGACAGAGAGGTTTTCCATCTGCTGGTTCACTCCTCAACTGGCTGCAACGTCCGGAGCTGCGACAATCCAAAGCCAGGAACCAGAAGCTTCTTCCTGTTCACCCATGTGGGTGCAGGGGCCCAAGCAATCGGGCCATCTTCTGCTGCTTTCCCAGGCCACAGTAGAGAGCTGGATTAGAAGAGGAGCAGCCAGGACGAGAACCAGTGCCCATATGGGATGCTGGCGCCGCAGGAGGAGGATTAACCTACTGCAACACAGCACCAGCCCCGAAAGCTCTTAGAGTTCAGAGACTTTGAAAGTCAGTAGGTTGAGGGTTGTCAAAAGGTAATTAAGTACCAGGCTTCAAAACAGCTGTCCCCAGGACTGTTAGAATGGCTAATTGCATTTACCCACTAACTAAACTGCTAGAACATATGTATATGAGTTAGGGTTATCTCCAGCGTAGGCTTCGTGGCCAGAGACAAAATCAGAATTATAGCTTAGAGGACTTGTGGTTGCCAGTGTGAGTGTGGGCCTCCTTCCTTCAGAAGAAGCAGCGAGTGGCTACCCCCTCTGTTCACACGTGATACTGCTGTAGTCAGCCTGCACTTTCATGGCAGGGAGGAGGGGTTCTCACAGACATTAGTGCCATGGTTCTTGTGTTAAATGCACATTTAAATCACCTAAAGAACTTAAAAAAATGATTTTTTATAGTGCTGAACCGACAAATCAATCTTTGAGAAAACAAATGGAATCATTAGGGTAATTTTCTTCTGTTCAAAAATATCCTCAAAAATTTGAGAGAATAGCATTTCCATAAAATAACAGTGAGTTGCTGTGAAAAATAAATGACTTAGTGGAAATTGGAAACTTGTTTCCTGAAATTAAAACTTCAATAGAAGGCTGAATAGCTGCATGATTGTAATATATTACTAAGTTAACAGTAATACAAAATACTGTGTGAAAGGACAACAGAAAATCGTGAGATGTTGGGGCATGGACTATAAAGATCTAAACCCAGAACTAGGATTCTGGTTCTAAAATTATAGACAGTTTCAGTAAGTGACTTCCAGAGGTGGGTCATGGGAAGTTGGTGGATTAAAAAAATAGAATATGTTAAAACTTTTGTAGGAGGAGGGATGGAGGCCATAATGATTTTTGATAGGAAAATATATTTAAAATTTGACACTAGAATATTTTACGTTCTTTATAAATAATTTCTTTTTTCTGATGTCTTCCCTTTGTTTTTCTTTGTGTGTCAATTTCATCCTCAGATTGGCTTCTCTCGTAAGATGTCTGCAAGTTCAGTATTTGTAGCCATATGCTTTCTCTTTGAATTAGGGAGAGAAAGAGCATAGCAACCCACACCATCAAAGAAAAGACCTAT
The DNA here is from genome assembly GCF_964237555.1 of Oryctolagus cuniculus. NCBI lineage: Eukaryota > Metazoa > Chordata > Mammalia > Lagomorpha > Leporidae > Oryctolagus > Oryctolagus cuniculus. Next base: position 69,713,205 of record NC_091435.1, on the reverse strand, counting down.
CTTTGATATAATTCAATAAACCTGAGAGCAGTCACTGTGGCTGAAGAAAAAAAGTCATTTGCCAAAACATAGCAAGGCCTGGTACTGAAAGCTCAGAGTTGGGTCGGGGAGGCATACATACCCAAGTGAAAATTGAGTAATTGCATACAGTAGAAAGGAGAAAATACCCAACAAATGTCCGCTGCAATACGCTTGTTAAAATTGTTAAAAGACATTCACAAAAGGAATAGAAATACAATCAGCCTGCTTTGTCTTCCGCTTCTGCCTGCACACATTTCATCAACCATGGATGGAAAATGGAAAAAGAAATTACATCAGTACTGAACCTGTACAGACATTTTGTCTTCTCACTATTCCTTAAACAATACAGTGTAGAAAATATTTGCATAGCACTTACTTTGTTTTAGGTGTTATGAGTAATCTAAAAATGATTTAAAATATACAAAAGGATGTGCATAGCTTATGTGCAAATACTATGCCATGAGATCTGAGGGGACTTGAGTGTCTTCAAATTTTGGTACCTTTTTTGGGAGTATCCTGAGTCAATTCCCCATAGATACTGAGGACAATAAAAAGAGAAAAAAAATGTTGAGAAAAATAAGAGAAAAATTTATTAGGCAAATAAATGTAAAAATGGTAGGAGAAAAGGGAGGGCAGATATGACCAAATATATAATAGTAGTTACAATAAATGTGACTGGAATAAATTCTCATTTAAAAAAAAAAGACAGATTAGAAACACGTTTGTGTTATTTCAGACAGATATAAAAGAAATGAGCTTAGAAAGTTTAGAAGTAAAATACATATTTCCTTCATTTAAATCATGAAAGAAAATACATAGTAACATTTTTATTAGAGTTTAATTCCAGACAGCAAACATTTAATTTCTGAAATATCTAATATACCTTTGCACCTAAGGAACTAATAATATATGCTCATAGACCACTTAGTAAAAATATATCATTGTAGAATGATTACAAAGAAAACCTCAAATTCCTGGCCGGCGCAGTGGCTCACCTGGCTAATCCTCCACCTGTGGTGCCGGCACCCCAGGTTCTAGTCCCGGTTAGGGTGCCAGGTTCTGTCCCGGTTGCTCCTCTTCCAGTCCAGCTCTCTGCTGTGGCCCGGGAAGGCAGTGGGGGATGGCCCAAGTGCTTGGGCCCTGCACCCGCATGGGAGACCGGGAGGAAGCACCTGGCTCCTGGCTTCAAATCGGCGCAGTACGCCGGCCGTAGTGGCAATTTTGGGGGTGAACCAACTGAAAAGGAAGACCTTTCTCTCTCTCTCTCTCTCTCTCTCTCTCTCACTGTCTAACTCTGCCTGTCAAAAAAAACCCTCAAATTCCAAAATGTAAACATTATGTATTGCCATTCATAATACAATTAACAAAAAAATTAGTGAAGGGGAAACCAGAAAAGAAATATGACCACTGGAAAGCCTTTTGTTTTTAAGTGAGGTTGAAGAGTATCTAAAATTGAAATAGAATGAGAGAAAAATCCAGTGAGATAAAAACAAGTGAAATCACAGAAGAAATAGAAATGATTTATAACACGTGAAGGAGTTTCAGCTTTACTTGTTATCAAGGAGATTTCAATTAAGTAACTGGGTTGATAAAAATTTTAAAGATATATTTCAGTATTGTGTTCAGCAGCAAAAAAAATGTTTAAAAGAAGAAATAAAGATATTCATCATTGGCAACAACTAAATAAATTGTAACTCAGCCATTCTTTGTAATGCTATGGAGATTTGAAAAAGCATAAGGTGAATTGGTAGGTACCTATCTGGAAAGTGCCCATGATAAATCTCTCTGTAAAAAAATAATATTACATGTTTCCGAGTGACATTTACAGCATGGTTTCACCTTAATAAAACATTTCTGTGTATATGATAAAATGTATTTATAGATAACCCTGTTGAAGATCAAAAAAATTCAAATGCCAAATTGATTCTCAACTGGAAAAAGAACCAAGTAGGTCCCAGCAAATACTTTAATTCCTGTCTTCAGAAAAGGAAGTGTGGGATAATATTTAATTTTAATCCTTTTCAGTATTTTTACAATGTTTGGGCTATATGTGACCGAAGTTGTACCTTTAGAAAATACTATAGTCTCTTTTCTTTTGAAGATTAATTTATTTGAAAGTCAGAGTTACAGAGACAGGAGAGGCAAGAAAGAGATCTTCCACCTGCTTTTTCACTCCCAGATGGCAGCAATGGTCAGAGCTGGGCCAGACCGGAGCCAGGAGCCAGGAGCTTCTTCCAGGTCTTCCACCCATGTGGAGACGGCACAATTTGGGCTGTCCTTCGCTGCTTTCCCAGGCCATTAGCAGGGAGCAGGACTGGAAGTGGAGCAGCTAGGACAAGAGCCAGTGCCCATGTGGGATGCTGGCGGCAGCTATACCCACTGTGCAACAATGCTAGCCCCTAAAATATTATAGCTTTAAATGGATTTATTAGAAAGATTGAGGATTAATTCATATTTGGGAATAGTAACATATGGCAGAAAATTAATTATACATAAGAATATACAGTAAGTCTTCCTTGTACCCTGTCCCCTAGTTTCTTTCCTTAAAGGCATTCCTTCCAGAAATAGTCTGTGCATTCATATACATGTATGTTCTCCTCACCCTAAGGGGACAAGTGTTAAAACAACACTTCCTAACTTTAAATTTAGAAAAATGTTAATTTGCTAGGTTTGTCATAACAAGCTATCACAGATGGGGTGGCTTATACAACAGAAATCTATTTTCTCACAGTTCTGGAGGCTAGAAGTCCAAGATCAAGATAATGACAGGTTTCCTTTCTTCTTTCTCCCCTCCCTCCTTCCCTTCTTTCTCTCTTTCCTCCCTCCCTTCCTGCCTGCCTGCCTTCCCTCCTGCCCTACTTTTGGGGATAAAGAAGGGGAACAGCTTTGTTAAGTAGTGATTATAATGCCTCTAATGTTTTTATTGAGTTCTGTTTCTACTCTATTTCCAAATTAATTTTAAAATGTATTAGAACACTCTGTCCACATGTAAAGAATCATAGTATTTTGCTGTGTTTGCCACATTGAACTTCTTTATTTGTAAATCATATAAATTGATTTTGATTAGTTTAGAGCTTTCTTAAATTGGCAAATAGGCAGAGACTTGTCTAAGAGAGCTGTCTCATCAAACAAGAAAGATCATCCTAACCTTACAAGCAAGTGGAATCAGGAACTGAAGGATGTCAACAATCAGTTTCTCTTTCTCAGTGACATGATTGTTTTGCCTTCTGTCTGGTTCCCCTCCACCCCTGTTGGCTTTCTTTTGTAAACAGTTATTTTGATGGTACTTACTTAAGGTGGAGAATGTGATCTCTGAGTACCTGTATTCAATGTTAGTTTTCTTTCCTTCCTCAGACTAATTCTCTACCTATGCCTGTAACAGAAACTCTATTCTTGACTTTTGTGGCATCCCCTGCCTAGAAGAACAACAGAAAATAACTATGGTACTTAAGAACCCATTCCAATAATGAAGTTTGTAGATATTTTAGGATTTAAATATGGAAGGGAATAATCTCATAAGTAGGGGTAGAATTTAAAATTGAGAAAAAAATTTTTTGTGCGAGGAGCAATATTTGCAGCAATTTATAGGAAGGAAAGACACACTCCAAAATGTCATAAACTGGTTGGAAACACTGGTCAACTTAGTTTAGTGACAGTAGAGTTAATGTGAAAGTTTGGTGTTTTGATAAGTTTTTAATGAACTATTTGCTCATTTAAGAAGATTTTATCAAATAAATACCTATCACAGAATGATTCTGATGCCTACATATCTAACTGGGCTATGCAGATGTCATTTTAATAAGCTGTGCAAAAGAGATTGTTGAAAATATCAAAAAGTGGGGCCGGCACTGTGGCACAGTAGGTTGATCCTCCATATAAGCCATCCCATATAAGCCGCCATCCCATATAAGCGCCAGTTCTAGCCCCAGCTGCTCCTCTACCAATCCAGCTCTTTGCTATGGTGTGGGAAAGCAGTAGAAAATGGCCCAAGTCCTTGAGCCCCTGCACCCGCATGGGGGACTGGGAAGAGGCACCTGGCTCCTGGCTTTGGATCAATGTAGCTGCAGCCGTTGCGGAAGGAACCAACGGAAGGAAGACCTTTCTCTTTGTCTCTCCCTCTCACCGTGTGTAAATCTGCTCTCAAATAAATAAAATAAATCTTAAAAAATATCAAAAAGTATATATGAGTTTTTCCATAAAGCATTGGGAACAAACTACTCTGAGAAAGCCAGCTATAAACCAAAGCAAGGACAGGACTGCCCAGGGTCATTATCCTGGAATTGAGCCCCTAGTTGACAAGGCAGCATTCTGGGACTCAGTAGCAACTTGTGTGGATTCAGAAACTTGCCATCATTGGCCAAGTCAGCATTCCTTTGAAGTGAAAGTATTTGTTTTTTGTAAAGTGTTTGTCTTTTAAAAATTTATTAACAGTAGTTATATGTACTTATGGGTTTCACTGTGATGTTTCAGTACACGTGTACAGTGTACTGAATGGAATAATTAACATTTCCCCCTTTTGACATTTATGACTGAAAGCTTGCAGCTTTTCTATTTGTTCATACATTATATACTAGGTTGTTGTGAACTATGGGCTCCCCACTATGCTGTGTAACAGTGGGAGTGAAATTCCTTCAATCTGATTCAGATTTGGTGTCTGTTACCCAATCCTTATCTATATTCTCTATCACTCCCAGCCTCTAGAAATTACCATTAAGTGTTCAAATTTTGGTTTGTTTTTTTAGCTCCCATGTATGAGAGTGAACATGCAGTATTGTCTTTCTGTGTCTGGCTTCTTTCACTTAACATGATATCCTCCAGTACCATCCATTTTACGGCAAATGACAGGATTTCACTCTTTTTGATGATTGTATAGTATTCCACTGTATGTGTGTAGAGGTGGTGTGTGTGTGTGTGTGTGGCATTTTCTTTATCCATTTTTCTGGGGTGGACACCTTAGTTGATTCCCATGTCTTAGCTATTGTAACAGTGTTGCAGTCAACACTGTGGAGCAATTATCTCTTTGCCACAATGATTTCATGCCTTTTGGGTATAAACCCAGTAGTGGTTTTGCTGCATCGGATGACAGTTCCATTTATAATTTTTAAAGAAATAGCACTGGGGCCGGCATTGTAGTGCATCAGGTTAAGCTGTTGGCATCCTGCAATGCCGGAATCATATATGAACACCATCAAGTCCCAGCTGTTCTGCTTCAATCCAGCTTCCTGCTGATGGTCTGAGAAAATAGCAGAAGATGGCCCAAACGCTCGGGGCGCCTACCACCACCTGAGAGACTCAGCTGAAGCTCCTGGTTCCTGGTTTCAGCTTAGCTCAGCCCTGGCCACTGCAGCCACTTGTGGAGTGAACCAGCAGATGGAAGCTTTCTCTGTCTCTTCTCCTTAACTCTGCCTTTCAATTAAATAAATAAATAAGAAATCTCCACACTGTTTTCCATAGTGGCTGTACTGATTTATACTAGTATAGGAGTGCCACTTCGTCCATATCCTTGCCAGCGTGTGTCAATTTCTTTTTATGTTAGCCATTCTAATAGGACTAAGGTGTAGTGGTTTTGATTTATATTTCCCTGATGGCTAGTGATAATTTTTTTTCACATATTTTTGACCATTTTTCATTCTTTTGAGAATTGTTCAGGTCCCTTCTTAACTGGATTGTTTTTTTTTTTTTAACAGCTCATTTCTTAACTGGAATTTTTTTTGTTGTTATAGAGTTTTTTTAGTTCCCTATATAATTCTGGGAATTAATCCTTTGATAAGTAGCTTGCAAATATTTTTTCCTATTGTTTTGGATGTCTGTTCACTCTACTGATTGTTTATTTTTACTGTGCAGAAGCTTCTAAGTTTGATATTCTCTTACTTTTCTAGTTTTTCTTTTTTTTTTTTTTTTTTTTTTTTTGACAGGCAGAGTGGACAGTGAGAGAGAGAGACAGAGAGAGAAAGGTCTTCCTTTGCCGTTGGATCACCCTCCAATGGCCGCCGCTGCAGCCGGAGCACCGTGCTGATCCGATGGCAGGAGCCAGGATCCAGGTGCTTTTCCTGGTCTCCCATGGGGTGCAGGGCCCAAGCACCTGGGCCATCCTCCACTGCACTCCCTGGCCATAGCAGAGAGCTGGCCTGGAAGAGGGGCAACCGGGACAGAATCCGGCGTCCCAACCGGGACTAGAACCCGGTGTGCCGGCGCCGCAAGGTGGAGGATTAGCCTAGTGAGCCACGGCGCCGGCTCTTTTTTTTTTTTTAAGATTTATTTTATTTATCTGAAAGAGTTACAGAGAGAGGTAGAGACAGAGAGAGAGGTCTTCCATCCAATGGGTCACTCCCCAGATGGCCACAACAGCCGGGGCTGTGCCTATCTGAAGCCAGGAGCCTTTTCCAGGTCTCCCACACAGGCGCAGGGGCCCAAGGATTTGGGCCATCCTCTACTGCTATCCCAGGCCATAGCAGAGAGCTGGATGGGAAGAGGAGCAGCCAGGACTAGAACCAGCGCCCATGTGGGATGCCGGCACTTTAGGTAAGGGCTTTAACCCACTGCACTATTGCGCTGGCCCCTCTAGTTTTTCTTTTGTTGACTGTGCGTTTGGTGTCGTCTCCGAAATGTTGCCTATACCAAGTCCTTTCTTTTTTTAAGGTGTGGTTCATTTATTAAGCAATTTATTTTCATTGTAGGATGCTGAGTGCAAAGAGAATGGGAAGGTGAAGAACAAATACAGTTTGATAGTGGAAGGAAGGGATATGCTACATTTTCTCAGGAAACATTGGTCTAACTTTTTTCTTTTTCCTAAACATTATGGATATTCTCATGATTTGGGAAGCTGGCCGGTAAATTGCTTTCACAGCCATGAAAGACTATTCAGTAAACATCTTGGAAAACTTTTCCACACTTTTCTTGCTTCTGTGTTTTATTCACTGAACAAATACCTGTTGAATTATTCCCATTCAGTGCTACTGCTGTTTTCTGAGGATAAGACTATACATGAGAAAGTTACTTCCATGGTACCAAAACAACAGGGAAATGTTATGTATTAGAACACATGGTACAAAAATATATTCATTTCAAAAATATTGGTATTGTCTCTAAATATATGATTTGCCTGTTTTTATTGATTCAAATCAAATATACTCTATATTTCATGTCAGTTATAACTGAAGAGTTAGAATACAGTAAAGTCTTTTTATAGAAAAGGAATCATTTTCTTCGTGTGTCAGCAGAAGTATATCAGCATGTAGGTTTCTTGTTTTCACAATATGCCTTTGCTTAAACTTGTTTTGCTGGGACCCTCCATCTTGTACTCTCTTGGACACCAGGTGAAAGTGGAGTTCTGGGCAGGGAGACGTACCATGCTCTGTCTTACAGAAGTTGGATAAGTTGACAAATTATCATAATTTGTCAACCTTTATCCTGCTTTGTCCTTTTGGTGAACCAGTTCTATTCTTAACATGTCTGAAGACCCTTAGTAGAAATTGCAGCTCTGTTTCCAATAGTGTGGGTAACTTCAAAAGGTGAATTTAGATGTTTTGGGGAAATAACTACAAACTTGAATAGCTTGCTTAAGCAAAAGTAACACGAAGATCGTCAGTGTGCCCTTTACCAAGATTCACCAATTCTTTATTCACCCATTAGCTTTGTCATTGCTCTTTTCCCTCCCTCCCTATCTGTCTGTATATCACAAACACACACTGACATATACACACAATTATTTTCTCAAACAATTGTATATTTGTAAATTGCATACGTACAGTCCATTACCTTTCAGGTCTTTGATCTATCTTGAGTTTATTTTTTATATGGTGAGAGGCAGGGATCTAATTTCATTCTTCTACATATATATATGTAATTTTGCCAGCACCATTTATTGAAAAGTGTCTCCAATGTATGTTCTTGACACCTTTGTCAAAAGTCAGTTGTCTGGGGCTAGCGCTATGGCACAGCGGGTTGACGTCCTGGCATGAAGTGTCCCATATGGGCGCCGGTTTGAGACCTGGCTGCTCCACTTCCAGTCCAGATCTCTGCTGTGGCCTGGAAAAACAGTAGAGGATGGCCCAAGTCCTTGGGCCCCTGTGCCCTCCGTGGGAGACCTGAAGGAAGCTCCTGGCTCCTGACTTCGGATTGGCGCAGTTGCGGTCAATTGGGGAGTGAACCGTCGAATGGAAGACCTCTCTCTCTGCCTTTCCTTTGTGCAACTCTGACTTTTAAATAAATAAATAAATCTTTAAAAAAAAAAGTCAGTTGGCTGTGTGTACATGGAGTAATTCCTATATTTATCTTGTTTCATTGAACTATGTATCAGTTTTTATGCTAGTTGCATGCAGTTTTAATTACATAGCTTTGTAATATGTTTTGGAAAATGGTATTGTAATGCCTCCAGCTTTGCTTTTTTCACTTAGGATCATTATATTTTTTATGTTTTGTGGCTCCGTATGTTTCATTTCCTAGGCATATATTACATTTATAGTAAGGAAAATGTTAAAGCAAGATGATCAAAATAAGTGAAGCTCTTTTTGTTATATAATGTACTGACTGTGACCCAGGCCATGGATTTAAGCTTAGTTGTTTTATAATTCTAGTAGATAATATTCTTTTCTTTTTAAAGATTTATTTATTTGTTTGAAAGGCATAGGACTTGGGCCATCTTCTACTGCTTTCCCAGGCCATAGCAGAGAGCTGGATCGAAAGTGGAGCATCTGGGCCGGCGCTGTGGCTCACTAGGCTAATCCTCCGCCTTGCGGTGCCGGCACACCGGGTTCTAGTCCCAGTCGGGGCACCGGATTCTGTCCCGGTTGCCCCTCTTCCAGGCCAGCTCTCTGCTGTGGCCAGGGAGTGCAGTGGAGGATGGCCCAAGTACTTGGGCCCTGCACCCCATGGGAGACCAGGAGAAGTACCTGGCTCCTGCCATTGGATCAGCGTGGTGCGCCGGCCGCAGCGCGCCAGCCGCGGCGGCCATTGGAGGGTGAACCAACGGCAAAGGAAGACCTTTCTCTCTGTCTCTCTCTCTCACTGTCCACTCTGCCTGTCAAAAATTAAAAAAAAAAAAAAAAAAGTGGAGCATCTGGGACTCGAACTGGTACCCATATGGGATGCCGGCAGTACAGGCAGCAACTTTACCCACAATACCCCAGCACTCGCCCCTTGTAGATCATATTCTAATCAAGTGGGGTAAGTCATTTTGGTTGGAGTGGACTAATGATTTATTAGAGATCTCAGATAAAGAAATAGAATACATTTAATAACTGTATGTCTATGTCACCATTCTGTAAAACATTATAAATAATTGTAAAACATTTAAGAATACAATAAACAGCAGTAAAACAGAATTAAGGATAGAGATTGAGGAGCCAGTACTGTGGCATAGTAGGTTAATCCTCCACCTGCTGCACCGGCATCCTGTATGGGCGCTAGTTTGTGTCCTGACTGCTCTTCTTCTGATCCAGCTCTCTGCTATGGCCTGGGAAAGCAGTAGAAGATGGCCAGAGTTCCTGGGCCCCTGTACCCATGTGGGAGGCCTGGAAGAAGCTCCTGGCTCCTGGCTTCAGATCAGCTCGGCCCCAGCAGTTGCTGTCATTTGGGGAGTGAACCAGCAGATGGAAGACCTTTCTCTCTGTCTCTCCCTCTCACTGTCTGGAACTCTACCTCTCAAATAAATAAATAAAATCTTTTTTTAAAAAAGAATAGAGATTGATATGATTGTCTCAGAACTGTGGAGAAATAATATTTGAGCAATATATCAAAATATTTTCAACTAAGATTTTAATTTTAACTTGAAAAGCTTCTTAAAATAATTAGATTTTTCTTGTATCTAAGGACACAATTTAAATGTACCTTTCTCACAAATTTGCTTTTGGATGGGAAGAAAACACAGTCTGCCACTGAAAACATAGACCTCGTTTTCTCCTAAATAAACCCCTGGACTTATTTGTGGTGACTTCATATTTTCCCATATTGGGGAGATTGCAGTTGATTGGTAACAAAGTAGAATTTTAGAATAATATGCTGAGAGATGGCAGATGTATAACCTGATGTGAAAAAAATGTGAATAAGTGGAGAATTTCAAATTACCCAAAGAGAATTTTGTCAGAGAATTCCTTTTTCTTTGTAAACAATGTAATGGAGATAAATTTTACGTACCATAAAGATTACCCATTTAAAGTTTAATTCATTAGTTTTTCATTAATGTCACTATCTCCATTGCAAATGACATATGACAATTTTTAAATGATTTTATTTGAAAGGCAGAGTAAAAGATTTATTTTGTGTATTTAAAAGGCAGAGTGACAAAGAGGGAAAGACAAAGGGATAGAGATCTTCAATTTACTGGTTCACTGGACTGATGGCCACAATGGCCAGGACTAGTCTAGGCTGAAACCAGGAGCCTGGAATTCCATCCGGGTTTCCCACATGGGTGGTAGGAGCCCAAGCACTTGGACCATCTTCTGCTTTCCCAGGAACATTAGCAGGGAGCTGAATCAGAAGTGAAGCAGCTGGAATTTGAACCAGTGCTCCCATATGGGACACCAGCTTTGCAGGTAGTAACTTAACCTGTTGAATCACAATGCCAGTCCCTCATTAGTTTCAAATGTATTTACAGAGTTTTGCAGCCATTACCGTAATCTGATGTTAGAACATTTCCTCATCTGGAAAAGAAACTCTGACCCATGAGCATTCATTCTAGCAGTCATGCCCTGTCCCTCCCTACCACTGGCAACCATTAGCCTACTTTCTGTTCCTATGGATTTTCCTGTTCTGTACGTGGGATCATACAGGTGTAGTCTTCTATGACAAGGTTTTTCACATTGTATAATGTTTTCAAAGCTCATGCTGTAACATGTATTTCATTCTTGTTTACTGCTAATACTCCCTGTGTGAATATGCCACATTTTATTTATCCCTTCATCAGCTGATGTATGTTTGGGTTGTGTCCACATTTTGGCTATTGTGAATATTGCTGCTAGGAACATACCTACACAAGCTGTTGTGTAAACATATTTCACTTCTCTTAGATATACATCTGGGAGTATATAGGTCGTATGTTAATTCTGTTTAAATTTTAAGGAACTGCCAAAAGTGTTTTAACCCATTTTTCAATCCTTAAAATCTATTCCAATTTGTCTGCATCATTACTAGTACTTGTTATTGACTGTTTTTTTTTCTTTATTTTAGCCATCCTAGTAGGTGTGGGGTCATATCTCACATGATTTTTTAAAAAATCTTATTTATTGGGGGCCAGTGCTGTGGCGTAGCAAGTAAAGCCACCTCCTGCAGTGCCAGCATCCCATGTGGACACTGATTGGAGTCCTGGCTGCTCCACTTCTGATCTAGCTCCTTGCTATTGTGCCTGGGAAAGCAGTAGAAGATGGTCCAAGGACTTGGGCCCCTGCACCCATGTGGGAGAACTGGAAGAGGCTCTGGGCACCTGACTTTGGATGGGCCCAGCTCTGGCCCTTTGGAGAGTGCACCAGCAGGTGAAAGACCTCTCTCTCTCTCTCTCTCTCTCTCTCTCTCTCTGCCTCTCTGTAGCTCTGCCTTTCAAATAGGTAAATACATTTTTTAAAAAATATTTTTTTAATTTATTTTAGAGGAAAACATGTAAAGACAAGGAGAGAGAGAGAGACAGCAAGAGCTCCCATTGGATAGTTCACTCCTCAATTACCTGCAGTATCTGGGACTTGGCTAGGCTGAAGCTGAGAGTGGGATAACCCAAATCAAGCCTCCCACATAGGGACCCAACCATGTGAACCATGACCTGCTGCCTCCCAGGGTACACATTAAAAGGAAGCTGAAAACAGGAGCAGTGCTGGGACTCAAACCCAGGTACTCCAGGATGAGAGGTAGGTGTCCCAACCAGCAGCTTAACTGCTCGGCCAAATGCCTGCCCCTTACATGGTTTTTGCTTTTGCTTCCCTAATGGTTAATCATCTTTTCATGAGTTTATTGGACATATGTATATCTTTTTTGGAGAAATGTATTTTCAAATCTTTTTCCAATTTTATTTTTATTTATTTGAGAGGCACTGAGACAGATTGAGAGATCTCCAATCTTTGCATTCATACCTCATATGCCTACAATGGCTGGGACTGGGCCAGGTCAAAACTGGGAGCTGAGAAATTAATCCAGGTTTCCCACCTGGGTGACAGGAAACCAATTACTTGAGCCATCACCACTGCCTCCTAGGATCTGCATTAGCAAGAAGCTGGAGTCAGTAGCCAGAGCTAGGTATCTGACCCAGGTGCTCAGCTGTGGGACATGAGGATGCTAACTGGCATCCTAAGCACTAGGCCAAATGCCACCCTCTCCTACCCATTTTTAAATTGAGTAATTTGGTCTTTTATTGTGGAAATTGTACAAGTTCTTTATTTAGTCTAGATACGGTTCCTTATTAGATTTAGGATTTATAAATATTTTCTCCTATTTTGTAGGTTTCCTTTCTTGATATTTTGAAGCACAAAAGTTCTTAATTTTGATGCAGCTTGATTTTTTTTCTTTTGTCATTTGTGCTTTGGTATCGTATCTGAGAGTTTTATAATACTAACTACTGCATTGAGTTATTACATATAATTCATTCTGAGTTGATTTTTTAAAAAATTATTTAATTTATTTGAAAGAGCAACAGAGAAAGAGAGGTCCCCCATGTGCTGGTCCACTCACCAAATGCCCAGGACATCTGGGACTGGGCCAAGCCAAAACCAGGAGCCAGGAACCCAGTCCAGGTTTGGCATGTGCATTGTAGGAACCCAACAACTTGAGCCATTATCTACTGTTGCCTGTGTGAACTAGCAGGAAACTGGAATTGGGGCTCACACCAGGCATTTCAATATGGAAATGAGGTGTCCTAAGCAGTGTCTCTACTATGCCAAATACCTGCCCTGATTTGATTTTTATGTGCATTAGGAGGTAAGGGTCTATATTCTTTTATTCTTTTTTTTTTTTTTTTTTTTTTGACAGGTAGAGTTAGACAGTGAGAGAGAGAGAGACGAGAGAAAGGTCTTCCTTGTGTTGGTTTACCCCCCAAATAGCTGCTTCGACCGGAGCTATGCTGATCCAAAGCCAGAAGCCGGTCGCTTCCTCCTGGTTTTCCATGCGGGTGCAGGGGCCCAAGCATTTGGGCCATCCTCCACTGCCCTCTGGGGCCGCAGCAGAGAGCTGGACTGGAGGAGGAGCAACTGGGACAGAATCCGGCGCCCATATGGGATGCCGGCACCGCAGGTGGAGGATTAACCTAGTAAGCCATGGCTCCAGCCCAAATCTATATTCTTTTACACGTGAATATACAGGTGCCCCAGCACCATTTATTGAGAAATCTCTTCTTTCCCATTGACTGCTTTTGGCATCCTTATCAAAAGTCAGTTGGTCATAAATCTAAGGACTTGCTTTTAGACTCTTAATTCTGTTCTATTGATCTGTGCCTCTATCCTATGTCAGTACCATACTGTCTTGATTACTGTAAGCTTTGAAACTGAATCTTTCAACTTTGTTCATCTTTTTAGTCTTTTGTTTCCTAAACAGTGCCAATGGTAAAATTCAATTTAAACATTTAACATATCTGAAGGAGATGATTTGAATATTTTATCTTGAAAGAGTTGGAAGTCAAATTATTTTTTATTTGCAACCAGAACTCTTTGGCTGATGTTTCTGCTTGCTGTGAGTCTGGTGCCTTGTTAGAAAATAAAATTTTTAGCCGGCGCCGCAGCTCACTAGGCTAATCCTCCACCTTGCGGCGCCAGCACACCGGGTTCTGGTCCCGGTCGGGGCGCCGGATTCTGTCCCGGTTGCCCCTCTTCCGGGCCAGCTCTCTGCTGTGGCCAGGGAGTGCAGTGGAGGATGGCCCAAGTGCTTGGGCCCTGCACCCTATGGGAGACCAGGATAAGTACCTGGCTCCTGCCATCGGATCAGCGCGTGCGCTGGCCACAGCGTGCCGGCCGCAGCGGCCATTGGAGGGTGAACCAGCGGCAAAGGAAGACCTTTCTCTCTGTCTCTCTCTCTCACTATCCACTCTGCCTGTCAAAAAATAAAAATAAAAAAAGTTTTCTGGGTTAGTTACCACTGTTTACATATATCCAGGACCACAAGATATAGATTGAAAAAAGTCATATGATAGCTGAAGACATGGTCTTGGTGAGATGGTATAGCACTGCATTCTTAATTGGGGAGAAGCACTAAAGAAAGTAATAGGGACTTGGGCCCTGCAATCTGATAGAGCTAAATTACAATCTTGAAGCTACCATTTATTAGCTGTGTAACTGTGTACAAATTAATTATTTTAATAACATGTACTTTATATGTTAGGAAATGTTAAATTAAACTGTACAATATATACATATAGTTATATAATACACATAGTTAAATAATAACTTGTCTTAATAAAATTAGTTTTTTAAAAAAATGTTTATCAAGTAGTTGGATTCTGGCCTCCCGTGTGGGAGACCTGGATTGCATTCCTGGCTCCTTAGCTCCTTCACTCCAGACTTGGCTCAGCCCCAGCTGGGGAGTGAACCAGTGGATGGGAACTCTGTCTGTCTTCTTCCTGTCTTTGTCTCCTGTGTTCTCTCTGCCCCTCAAATAATTTTTTTTTTTTACAAAAGATATTTACCAACATAGGACCAGTTATATCAGATGTCAAACATTTTGTGTTCATAGACACAAAATGTTTTTTCTTTCCCCTTTATTTTTGTTTGTATTTTTATCAAGATATGTTTCACATACAATAAAAACCACTCTTCAAGTGTGCAATTCAGTGGTTAGTAGTTTATTTGCAAGGTCTTCAGCCATCTCCACTTTCTAACAAAGTAATGCCATCTCCAGAAAGAAACCCTATCTTTGTTAATAATCATTGTCTATTCCCTCTTCCCATTCTTGGCAACCTCCTACCTGCTTTCTGTTTCTGTGTATTTATGTATTTTAGATATTTCATACAGACAGAACAGTAATTTCATATAAAATAGAATAATGTGACCTATAGTGTCAGGCTTCTTTTACTTAGCATGATGTTTTCAAGGTTCATCTGTGTCATAGTTTATGTCAATACTTCATGTATTTTATTTTAAGATTTATTTTATTTTTTTGAAAGTCAGAATTACAAAAGAGTGAGGGAGATACAGAGACAGAGAGATCTTCCATCCTCTTGTTCACTCCCCAAAGGCTGTAACAGCCAGGGCTGTGCCTGACAGAAGCCAGGAGCCAGGAGCTTCATCTGAGTCTCCCACGTAGGTGCAGGGGCCCAAGGACTTGCGCCGTGGTCTGCGGCTTTTCCAGGCCATAGCAGGGAGCTAGATCAGAAGTGGAGCAGCTGGGACTCCAACTGGTACCAAATGGGATGCCAGCGTCACAGGAAGTGGCTTTACCTTTATACCACAACACTGGCCCACTTCATGTCTTTTTATTGACTGTGTGGATATACACACTTTATTGTATCCATTCAACATCTGATGGGCATTTGGATTGTTTTGGCTCATTTTTGTACAAGTTTTTGTGTGAATATGTTTTCTGTTCTCTTGGGTGTGTGCATAGGAGTAGAATTGCTGGGAGTGGATATTGCTAGGTGATGTAGTACTTCTATGTTTAACTTCTTGAAGATTTGCCCATTTATTTTCTGAAGTGACTGTATTTTACATTCCTACCACCAATGTATGAGATAATAGCAAATTTATATATATATATATTTTTTCATTTGAAAGGCAGACATCTTTTGCTGGTTAATTCCCCAAATCCCTGCAATAGCGCTGGACCAGGCAGAAGCCAGGAGACCTGAACTCAATCTATTTCTCCCATGTGTGTGGCAGGGACTCATATACTTGAGCCAACCTCTCTTGCTTCCTATAGTGCTCATTAGCAGGAAGCTGGATTGGAAGTGGAGGAGCCAGGACAAATATATATATATATATATATATATATATATATATATATATGTATGTATGTGTGTGTGTCTGTGTGTGTGTGTGTATTTGAAAGAGAAGAGGGAGATAGAGAACCTTCCATCTACTGGGTCACTCCCCAGATGGCCACAGTGGTCAGGGCTGGGCCAGGCTGAAGGCAGGAACCAGGAGCTTCATCCAGGATTCCCATGTGGGGCTAGGGCCCACACACTTGGGTCATCTGCTGCTGCTTTTCTAGTCATGTTAGCAGGGAGCTAGATTGGAAGTGAAGCAGCTGGCACTCAAACTGATGCTCATATGGGATGCTGGTGTTACAGGTGAGGGCTTAACCAGCTGAGCCACAATGCTGGCTCCTGTATATTTTTTGAAAGAAACTTTAAGTGACAGGGACAAAAAAAAAAAAAAAAAAAAAAAAAAAAAAAGAGCTATTTAAGACACTAGCAGTGTTCTCTATCTTAATCTGAGTGGTAGTTACATAGGGGTATTCCAATATAAAAATCCTTATGGGGCAGGCTTTTGGCCTGACAGTTAATGAATTCAGTTAGGACACCAGTGTCTTAAATCAGAATGCTTGGGTCCAGCTCCAGGCTTTGGCTCCTGGATCCATCTTCCTTCTAATGCAATCCCTGGGAGGCAGTGGTGATGGCTCAAGTAGCTGGGCTCCTCATACCACATAGGAGATCTGAATTGAGTTCCCAGCTCTCAGCTTCTACCCTGGCTGTTGCAGGCATTTGAAAGTAAACCAGTAGATGGCATTGCATTTGTGGTCTCTCTTTCTCTCTCTCTCTCAAAAAAAAAAAAAAGAAAGAAAAGAAAAGAAAAGAAAAATTTGCATTGAGCTATTTACTTGAATTAGTGATCTGTCTTACATGTAATTTGTACATCAATAAAAACGAAAAAGATCTCCTCACTTCCTTATCACCTTTTCATTTCACTATAGATCAGGTAGACGTTTTTTCAGACCAGTGCTCATTTGTGGATTGATATTTGGGAACCACTGATCTCAAGATAAAACCCAAGCACAGGCCGGCGCTGCAGCTCAATAGGCTAATCCTCCACCTGCAGCGCCGGCACACCGGGTTCTTGTCCCGGTCGGGGCACCGGATTCTGTCCCGGTTGCCCCCCTTCCAGGCCAGCTCTCTGCTGTGGCCAGGGAGTGCAATGGAGGATGGCCCAAGTGCTTGGGCCCTGCACCCACATGGGAGACCAGGAGAAGCACCTGGCTCCTGCCTTGGGATCAGCGCGGTGCGCCGGCAGCAGCGCACCGGCCATGGTGGCCATTGGAGGGTGAACCAATGGCAAAGGAAGACCTTTCTCTCTCTCTCACTGTCCACTCTGCCTGTCAAGAAAAAAAACAAACAAACAAACAAACAAAAAAAAACCCTAGCACATTGATTAGTCATGGAAAATTGCTTTTGCAGTCTGGTCCAAGTTCTCTGTGTCCTCATCACCTGCCTCTTTCCTGTCCTCCCGAGTTTTGCTCAGTTCTAGTACAGTGCTCAGACTCACCAGACTTTTTCATGTTTCAATGTCCTTAAAGCTTCTCTCTCATGTCCTTTTCTCTCCTTTCTCCACCTGGTAAAACCCTACTTTTTTTCCAAGACCTCACTTTGATTCCCACAAGAAGCATGCTCTATAGGCCGGCACTGTGGCATAGCAGGTAAAGCTGCTGCCTGCAGTGCCACATCCCATATGGGCACTGGTTGGAGTCCCGGCTGCTCCACTTCACATCCAGCTCTCTCCTATGGCCTGGGAAAGCAGTGGAAGATGGCTCAAGTCCCTGGGCCCCTGCACCCACGTGGGAGACCCGGAGGAAGCTCCTGACTCCTGGCTTCAGATCGGCACAGCTCCAGCTGTTGCAGCCAATTGAGGAGTGAACCAGCGAATGGAAGACCTCTCTCTCTCTCTCTCTTTCTCAGTGTAACTCTTTCAAATAAATAAATAAATAAATCTTTAAAAAAAAAAAAAAAAGAAGAAGCATGTTCTAGCTTTTCTTCTTGCATAGAGTTTCATTAATAAATCTTTTTTTTTTTTTTTAATTTTTTGACAGACAGAGTGGACAGTGAGAGAGAGAGACAGAGAGAAAGGTCTTCCTTTTGCCGTTGGTTCACCCTCCAATGGCCGCCGCAGCCGGCGCGCTGCGGCCGGCGCACCGCGCTGATCTGATGGCAGGAGCCAGGTACTTCTCCTGGTCTCCCATGGGGTGCAGGGCCCAAGCACCTGGGCCATCCTCCACTGCACTCCCTGGCCACAGCAGAGAGCTGGCCTGGAAGAGGGGCAACCAGGACAGAATCCGGCGCCCCAACCGGGACTAGAACCCGGTGTGCCGGCGCCGCTAGGCGGAGGATTAGCCTAGTGAGCCGCGGCGCCAGCAATAAATCTTTTTAATAGCACTAATTTTTAATTCATTTTTTAAAAATTAGAAGTGTTTTATTTTCAAAAACATCTTTATTGAGACATAATTCACATGCCATATAATTCCATCCATTTAAAGTATATTCTCCAATGGTTTTGAGCTTGTTCAAAGTTTTGCAGCTATCACCACAGTCAATTTTAGAATGTTTTCATCATCCATAACTATTGGTAGTCATTTTGCATTTCTCTCTCCCCATCTTACTTCACTTTTAAAAAGTTTTTTTTTATTTGAAAATCAGAGTTACACAGAGATAGTAGGAAAGGCAGAGAGAGAGAGAGACATCTTCCATCCGCTGGTTCACTCCCCAGTTGGCCACAACGGCCAGAGCTGTGCCGATCCAAAACCAGGAGCCTCCTCCAGGTCTCCCACATGGGTGCAGGGGCCCAAGGACCTGGGCCATCCTCCATTGCTTTCCCAGGCCATCTCAGAGAGCTGGATCAGAAGTGGAGCAGCCAGGTCTTGAACGGGCACCGATATGGGATGCTGGCACCACAGGCGGCAGCTCAACCCCATATGCCACAGCACCAGCCCCTTAAAAAGTATTTTTAAAAATCGCAGACTTGGGGCTCCATTGTGGCATAGATAGTAAAGCTGCTGCCTGTGACTCTGGCATCCCATATGGGCACTGGTTGGAGTCCTGGCTGCTCCACTTCTGATCCAGCTCCCTGTTAATATGCTTGGGAAAGCAACGGAAGATGGCCCAAAGTGCTTGGGCCCCTGCACCCATGTGGGAGACCTGGAAGAAGCTCCTGGCTCCTGGCTTTGGTCTGGCTCAACCCCCGCCATTGCAACCATTTGGGGAGTGAACCAGCAGATGAAAGATCTCTATGTGTGTGTGTGTATGTGTGTGTGCCTCCCTCCCTCTCTCTGTAACTGTGCCTTTCAAATAAATAAAAATAAACCTTGAAAAATTACAGACTTATAGGAAATTACAGATGTAGAATTCTTTACCTAATTTCCCTCAGTGGTGATACCTTATATAGTTCTAACATAATTCCAAAACCTGGAAGCTGACATTCACCAGCCAGTTTTTGTTATTCATCTTTTTTACTTTGCTTTCCCCTTTCTTGTGCTATCCAATAAAGTAGTCACTAGCCATGTGTAGCTTATTAATTTACACTTAAATTAATTAAAAGATAGGGGCTGGCACTGTGGCTTAGTGGGCTAAGCCTCTGCCTGTGGCATCAGCATCACATATGGGCACTGGGTTCTAGTCCCAGCTACTCCTGTTCTGATCCAGCTCTCTGGTAATGGCCTGGAAAAGCAGTAGAAGACGGCCCAAGTGTTTGGACCCCAGCACCCACATGGGAGACCTGGAGGAAGCTCCTTGCTCCTGGCCCAGCTTCTGCTGTTGCAGTCATTTGGGGAGTGAACCAATGGGCGGAAGACCTTTCTCTGTCTCTCCCTCTCTCTAACTCTACCTCTCAAATAAATAAATAAAATCTTTTTTTAAAATTACTTAAAAGGTATGAAATTTAAAAGTTAGTTTCAGGGTCTAACCATGTTTGAAGCCACATTTGAAGCACACAGTAACCACCTACGACTATTGGTGACTGTAACAAACATCCCAGATACAGAATATTTCCATTACTGCACATAGTTCTTTCAGACAGGCACTGATCTCCCTGTATTTTTGTTGAGAGCAGACCTGCTTATTCATCTTATATATCTGCAGTTTCAAGACCAGTGTGAATACTCGATCCATACTTGAATGAGTCCTATCCTCTTGTTTTACACATAAAGAAATTTAGGCTCTGATAAATAAAGTCATATCTAGCAAATGAGTAGAAAATCTGAACCTAGAATTCAGATTTTCTGATTGTAAGTTCACCAGTCCACCAGTCTTTCCATATGAATGTTAACTTGTGAACACCTCCATTTGTGTCAGTTGTCCAAGAAGTAGTAGTTAAAGTAATTAATACTTCTTAGTCTTCAAGGTGCATAAGAATCTTGTTAGAAGTATGTTCCTGGATCTCTCCTTCCTAAGATTCCGATTCGTAGATCTGGTTTGGGGCATAGCAAGTCTTTATTTTAAGCAAGTATTTAATCGTGACTATGTGGAAATAGCATTAGGGATACATCAGAGAGCTTAGAAATAGAACCACACTCAGGGGAATGCTTAATTTTCAATGAAGATACCAAGACAATGCATTAAGGAAAAGAACTTTTTCAACAAGTTGTTGGAACAACTATATGCATTTGGGGGAAATGAACACTGACACCTACCTCATGCCATATGTAATATGTAATATGGATCATTGACTTAAATGTAACAAAACTACAAACCTTCTAGAAGCTATTATAGAAGATTGTCTTAGAGACAGGTAATGGTTTTTTTGGACAGGGCACACAAAATATAATTGTAGCAAAAAACTGATGTTACATTTCATCTAGAACTTTTACTGGGGCTCCCGTTGTGACTGCGTTGTGACAGTGGGTTAAGCTGCTGCTTGTGATGCTAGCATTCTATATTGGAATGTTGCTTCCTGTCCCAGATACTCTGCTTCTAATCCAGTTTCCTGCTAATGTGCCTGTGGAGGCAGCAGAAGATGGCTCAAGTATTTCGGCCCCTGCCACCCATGTGGGAGACTTGGATGAAGTTCCTGGCCCCTAGCTTTGGCCTGGACCAACCAGCTTTGGGCTGCGGCTGTTGAAAAGATCAGTGGATGAAAGATTTCTGTCTCTTCCTCTTTCTCTGTTGCACTGCTTTTCAGATAATCTTTTTTGTAAATAACTTTTCTCACCAAAAGACAAATTAATAGGCCATGTAATTAGGAAAGGATATTTGCAAAATGTATTCAGTGTTTCAGCCAAAGGACAGATAGCCCAGAGATATAAAGAATTTCTTTAAATCATCAATAAAAGGATTAACAGCCCAGTTTAAAAATTGGCAGAAGATATGAACAGACAAAATAAAATCTGCAAATGATGTTAATATGAACATTTAAAAGTGTTTAATCTGATTATTCATCCAGGAAATCGAAGTT